>NC_084733.1:61815765-61838265 GCF_033978785.1 Entelurus aequoreus | reverse complement strand
GCTTCTGACAGACCATTGCATCTTTCATCCAGTGCTGCACAGATGTTTCTGGATTCTGAGTCATGGGGAAGGCAAAATAATTGTCAAAGAATCTTCGAGAAAAGGTAATTGAACTGCATAAAACAGGAAAGGGGTATAAAAAGATATCCAAGGAATTGAGAATGCCAATCATCAGTGTTCAAACGCTGATTAAGAAGTGGAAAATGAGGGATTCACGTAGACCAGCAAAGATTTCGGCCACAACTGCGAGGAAAATTGTTTGAGATGCAAAGAAAAATCCACAAATAACTTCAGCTGAAATACAGGACTCTCTGAAAAATTGTGGTGTGGCTGTTTCAAGATGCACAATAAGGAGGCACTTGAAGATAAATGGGCAGCATGGTCGAGTCGCCAGAAGAAAGCCATCGCTCCAAATTACTTTGTTCCAGAAGTTTTGAGGCTTGTCTCTGTGCTGTTTTGCGTAATGTAAGCGGGATACTTTGTGAAATTTGCGCAGAAATGGCTTTCGTCTGGCGACTCGACCATGCAGCTAATTTTTCTTCAAGTGCCTCCTTATTGTGCATCTTGAAACAGCCCCACCACAATTTTTCAGAGTCCTGTATTTCAGCTGAAGTTATTTGTGGATTTTTCTTTGCATCTCGAACAATTTTCCTGGCAGTTGTGGCTGAAATCTTTGCTTGTCTACCTGAATCTCTCATTTTCCACTTCTTAATCAGCGTTTGAACACTGCAGATTGGCATTCTCAATTCCTTGGATATCTTTGTATACCCCTTTCCTGTTTTATGCAGTTCAATTATTTTACTCGCAGATCCTTTGACAATTATTTTGCCTTCCCCATGACTCAGAATCCAGAAACATCTGTGCAGCACTGGATGAAAGATGCAATGGTCTGTCAGAAGCCCAGAAACTCACTGACCTTTTATACACACACATTAATTACAAACTAACAGGTCACAGGTGAGGATTGGAACCTTGATTAGCCATTCAAACCTGTTTGTGTCAGCTTTTGTGTATGTTATCAGATCAAAGTCACTGGGGTATGTTAACTTTTGATCAGGGTCATTTGGGTACTTTCTTTTGTCATTTTGATTTAAAAAGAGTAAACACAGTTGTTTGCCAATAAATAGCTTCACACAACCATTAAGCATGAGTGGAAGAAAGGTTTTTGTGTTATCATTCATATTCTCTGAAGAATGGCCAAGAAATCATAAATTCTCCCAGGGTATGTAAACTTATGAGCACGACTGTATATATATATATATATATATATATATATATATATATATATATGTGTGTGTGTGTGTATATACTGTATATATTAATATATATACATGTGTCTGTATATATATATATATAAATATATATATATATATACACACATATATATATAAATATATATATATACACACACATATATTTACAGTATATACTGTATATACACACACACACACATATATATATTTATATATACACACACACATATATATATATATACACACACACACACATATATATATATACACACACACACACACATATACTCTATATACACACACACACGTGTATATACACACATATTTATATATATATACACACTATATTGCCAAAAGTATTTGGCCACCCATCCAAATGGTAAGAATCAGGTGTCCTAATTACTAGACCCGGTGTATAAAATCAAGCACTAAAGCATGAAGACTGTTTCTACAAACTTTTGTGAAAGAATGGGCCGCTCTCAGTGATTTTCAGCGTGGAACTGTCATAGGATTTCACCTGTGGAACAAATCCAGTCGTGAAGTTTCCTTGCTCCTAAATATTCCAAAGTCAACTTTATTATAAGAAAAGTGAAGAGTTTGGGAACAACAGCAAGTCAGCCACCATGTGGTAGGCCAAGTAAACTGACAGAGCGGGGTCAGCGGATGCTGAAGCGCATAGTGCAAAGACTTTCTGCACAGTCAGTTGCTGCAGAGCTCCAAACTTCATGTGACCTTCCAATTAGCCCACGTACAGTACACAGAGATCTTCATGGAATGGGTTTCCATGGCCGAGCAGCAGCATCTACGCCATACATCACCAAGTCCAATGCAAAGCGTCGGATGCAGTGGTGTAAAGCATGTTGCCACTGGACTCTAGAGCAGTGGAGACGCCTTCTCTGGACTGATGAATCACGCTTTTCCATCTGGCAATCTGATGGACCAGTCTGGGTTTGGAGGTTGCCAGGAGAACGCTACATTTCGGACTGCATTGTGCCGAGTGTGAAATTTGGTGGAGGAGGAATTATGGTGTGGGGTTGGTTTTTCAGGAGTTGGGCTTGGCCCCTTAGTTCCAGTGAAAGGAACGTTGAATGCTCTTGGATACCAAAACATTTTGGACAATTCCATGGGATGGCACTTCAAGTTCATATGTGAGTAAAGGCAGGTGGCCAAATAATTTTGGCAATATAGTGTATGTATATATATATATATATATATATACACACACACACACACATATTTATGTATATATAAATACACACACACACACACACACACACACACATGTATATATATACACATACACATACACAGTATATACATGCATATATACACATACACATATATATACAAACACTATATTGCCAAAAGTATTTGGCCACCCATCCAAATGATGAGAATCAGGTGTCCTAATCACTTGGCCCGTCCACAGGTGTATAAAATCAAGCACTTAGGCATGAAGACTGTTTCTACAAACATTTGTGAAAGTGATTTCCAGCGTTGAACTGTCATAGGATGCCACCTACAGAAGTGGGACCAAGTCATTGTTTTGCAAGTCATAAGTAAGTCTCAAGTCCCGAGTCAAGCCACGAGTCAAGACAAGCAAGTCCAGAGTCAAGTCCAAAGTCAAGACTGGAAAGTGTCAAGTCCCAAGTCCTGCATTTTGAGTTTCGGGTCCTTTCAAGTCCTTTTAACCACAGACGAATATATTTACACAGATTGTGTATGCTTTTAAAACGCTGTATTTATTTATTAAAACAAGTGCATTTGAAATTGAAGGAAAAAAATAGTGCTGACATTGCACTTCATAATAGCTCTATTAACCAGTCATTTAAAAAAAATAACTAATTCCTTTACAGAGTAAACACATTTGAAAAAACAAGTGCAACTGTACGTATTTGCACAAAAGTGTTAACATTGTATTTCCATGGCATATTGAATTGTAACTAGATCCACAGCAGTTTCTATCCTGTTCTTACCTTATCTCGTTGATCTCATCTCATACTGTATGTGTGTTTATGTGTGCATACACATGAAAAACATAAATACATTAACTTAACAATGAACAGAGTTGTAATTTTTAGATGTCAGGGCCCCATGCAATATGTACACATATTCTTAATATAGTATACATTTTAACTGACCTTTATTTGACTATGTTTGTCTTTTTGTAGGTGGCTAAAATACGCGGTGCTGCTGACCTCCGTCTAACGTTACGTTACTGTGTGTGATACATTGACTAACGTAACGTTATGTATAGGCACCTCATGCAACCCTGCTTAAAAAAAATCACTTGGCAAAAGGTATGAATAAGGTAGCGAACTGCAGTGGACGCAACAGATTGCCGTGTTTTCAAAGACGTTATAACCATAGACATCTTATAAGTAGACGCAGCATTGGCTGCTGTGACGCGAGAAATTCGGCCGCCATCTTGAAGTGGTGACGAGAGGCCGGCGAGCAGCCTAAACTGACAGTTGACAGGTAGAAAACAAAGATGCCGGCCTGGTGTTCAGCGTGTTCCTGCTCAAATGAGTGGACTGTTGAAAATAGGAATCGGGGGATTAATTTTCACAAGATTTAACATTAACGTACTATTGGTTGTATTTTGTGAGAAGAATATTACCACAGAGTTGAGAAGGAGCAAAGATCTTCAATATCTGTATGTGAAAATCACAAAGAAATCTTCTGGGGGAGAATGACCCCTACAGGGGTTTGGTTTACAAACTTTCAGCCCCACCTAAAACGAAATTCACCAGCCGCCACTGATTATGATGCATTCTCATTTTAGGCAAAGTATAAGACAATACTTTAACAGTATAATTGTAACCAGGAATAAGTCTTCAAGTAACAATATTCAAATACTAACATTGTTGGGTAAAACAGAATTTGGTTTTATTCTGAATCCAGTGAAACAAATTGGTGGTTTTAGCTGATATAAAGACTTTCAGGTGTTTATATATGTTTATGTTTAAGTATTTGGCAGACGCTTTTATCCAAAGCGACATACATATAAAACATTCACTGTAAACATGATCATTTAAGGGAAGAATGTAATACAAAATATCAATACAAAGTGTCAAGACAGAATAAACTCTCTGCTGCTGCAGCAACAGAGATACAGTCTATAGGTCCCCAAGATATATAGACATCTAATGTATTCATACATTGTTTATGTAAGATATATGCATGTATATATAACCTAATCATATTGTTTCTTTAACTTAAAAATAGCTGACCGTTTTTTTCCCCCTTCTCTGGGATTATATTCCCAGTTTTGATCTCGGACGTCTGGTCACTTATAGCAGTGGTCCCCAACCACCGGGCCACGGCCCGGTACCGGTCCGTGGATCGATTGGTACCGGGCCGCACAAGAAATAAAAAATGTATTAAATCAACATTAAAAAACATAAGATACACTTACAATTAGTGCACCAACCCAAAAAACCTCCCTCCCCCCATTTACATTTTTCACACTCATTCGCACAAAAGGGTTGTTTCTTTCTGTTACTAATATTTCTGGTTCCTACATTATATATCAATATAGATCAATACAGTCTGCAGGGATACAGTCCGTAAGTACGCATGATTGTATTTTTTTATGACAAAAAAATTAATAAAAAATACCATGCAGCAGCAGAGAGTTTATTCTGTCTTGACACTTTCTATTGATATTTGGTAATACATTCTTCCCTTAATTGATAATGTTTACAGTGATTGTTTTATATGTATTTTTTATATATGTCGCTTTGGGTAAAATACTTAAAGAAACATATATAAACACCTGAAAGTCTATATTATCCCCCACCCCCACCCTAAACAATCTGGACTGTGGTCCTAATTTTTACCCCTATTGGCTTTTACAATCTTTATCTTCATCATTTAATTTAACTTTGTTATTTAAGTATGACATTTTTTTATTTAACTAATTTCATTGACAAGCAATTCTATTATGGTCATACTCTTGTTTGCTAGCGGCTACGACTTCAGTATTATTGAAGATCTTTGCTCCTTCTCAACTCTGTGGTAATATTCTTTTCACAAAATACAACCAATAGTACATTAATGTTAGATCTTACTTGTGAAAAGTAATCCCCCAATTCCTATTTTCAACAGTCCGCTCACTTGAGCAGGAAAATGCTAAACACCAGCCCGGCATCTTTGTTTTCTACCTGTCAACAGTCAGTTTAGGCTGCTCGCCGGCTCCTCATTACCACTTCAAGATGGCGGTCGAATTTCTTGCGTCACAGCAGCCAAAGCTGCGTCTACTTATAAGATGTCTATGGAGCGGATCACCACTCCAAGATGGCGGCCCCGCGTCCCGTCAGCGCCAGTAGGCAGTAGCGGTCGATGCTGCGTCTACTTATAAGATGTCTATGGTTATAACGTTAGCAGTGAGTTTACAGCCTCACTGATTTAACTACACAGCAAATAAGAGTTACGTTACTTAGCCAATAAACGTTAGCTTACATTCAAAACTTACCGTTCTTTGTGCAACTTCAAATGTCGAACAAAGTTGGAAGTTGTTGCGTCTCCGTCTGTAATCTTCGAACCGCATGTTTTGCATACTGCAATTCGTTTTTTGTTGACCAACTCGTAGTTTTAATACCCGAACGAAACTATCTTTGGCATGATAATTTTTCCTCACTGGCGCGTTGTTTGACAGCTCTTCTTCGTTGGTTGTCCTGCAATTTGATTGGATGAATGCTGTGGGATGAAAACAACGTGGATCTAATTTGATTGGATGTTGTACTGACAGGCAGCACACACGCTGACAGACACACATGTACACAATGAAAGATACGGAGCGCTCCTGAATAACTTTTTAATCTTTGGGTTTTGGGGAAAGTAGCAGGTCTTTTCAAGTCAAAAGGCTCAAGTCCAAGTGAAATCACAAGTCATTAATGTTAAAGTCTAAGTCGAGTTGCAAGTCTCTTTACATTTTGTCAAGTCGAGTCTAAAGTCATCAAATTCATGACTCGAGTCTGACTCGAGTCCAAGTCATGTGACTCGAGTCCACACCTCTGCCCACCTGTGCAACAAATCCAGTGGTGAAATTTCCTCGCTCCTAAATATTCCAAAGTCAACTGTCGGCTTTATTATAAGAAAATGGAAGAGTTTGGGAACAACAGCAACTCAGCCACGACGTGGTAAACTGACAGAGAGGGGTCAGCGGATGCTGAAGCGCGTAGTGCAAAGACTTTCTGCACAGTCAGTTGCTACAGCGCTCCAAACTTCATGTGACCTTCCAATTAGGCCACATACAGTATGCAGAGAGCTTCATGGAAGGGGTTTACATGGCTGAGCAGCTGCATCTAAGCCATACATCACCAAGTCCAATGCAAAGCGTCGGATGCAGTGGTGTAGACTCCTCCCACCCCCACCAAGGACTGTTTTCACTGCTGGACTCTAGAAAGAGGTTCCACAGCCTCCGAAGCAGAACCTCAGGTTCTGTAACAGCTTCTTCCCTCAGGCCGTAAGACTCTTGAACGTATCATAATTATCCCCTCAACTCCCCCCAAAATGGATTAACTCGCTGGAATAAAAAAGACAATAAACGTGGATGCTTATGAAAAAGTGCAATATATTTATCTGTACAGTAACCTATTTATTTATTTATGTATGCACCTTATTGCTTTTTTATCCTGCACTACCATGAGCTAATGTAACGAAATGTTGTTCTTATCTGTACTGTAAAGTTCAAATTTGAATGACAATAAAAAGGAAGTCTAAGTCTAAGTAAAGCACGTCGCCACTGGACACTAGAGCAGTGGAGAGGCGTTCTCTGGAGTGATGAATCACGCTTTTCTATCTGGCAATCTGATGGACGAGTCTGGGTTTGGAGGTTGCCAGGAGAACGGTACATTTCGGACTGCATAGTGCCGAGTTGGAAATTTGGTGGAATTAGGAATTATGGTGTGGGGTTGTTTTTCAGGAGTTGGGCTTTCGTGGAAACGCTAACAGACAATCAGGTAACAGTATCAACTATCAGGTTTGGTTGTGCCATCTTGTTGTCTGGCGGTTGATTCTTTGCATGGAGTGAGAAGAGAAAGTAAAAAAGGTGAAATTGTGGATAAAACAGGAAAAGTCACCTCGACAGTATGGCACCCTTTAGAGCACAACATAAGTTCCTGTCACTAAACTTGGAGCAAATACAGTCGTGGTCAAACATTTACATACATAAAGAACTTAATGTCATGGCTGTCTTGAGTTTCCAATAATTTCTACAACTCTTATTTTTTTGTGTTAGAGTGATTGGAGCACATACTGGTTTGTCACAAAAAACATTCATGAAGTTTGTTTTTTTTATGAATGAATTATGGGTTTACTGAAAATGTGACCAAATCTGCTGGGTCAAAAGTATACATACAGCAACATACATTATAAATTTTGGTGATGTAGAAAAGTTACAATTAAATCAAATTAGCTTCATGGCATGGCCTCTTAACTTCATGTGAGTGATTATGATTGACGACACCTGTTGACTTCTCTGAGCCCACTTAAGTAGGGCTCATGTGATGCAGTCATTAGACTTGGTTACAAACGTGACAATGGGAAAGTCAAAGGAACTCAGCACAGATCTGAAAAATCTAATCTTTGACTTGAACAAGTCAGAAAAGTCACTTGAGCCATTTCAAAGCAGCTTAAAGGCCTACTGAAACCCACTACTACCGACGACGCAGTCTGATAGTTTATATATCAATGATGAAATCTTAACATTGCAACACATGCCAATACGGCCGGGTTAACTTATAAAGTGCAATTTTAAATTTCCCGCCACACTTCCGGTTGAAAACGTCTAGATATGACGACGTATGCGCGTGACGTTAACGGTTGATACGGAAGTATTCGGACCCATTGAATCCAATACAAAAAAGCTCTGTTTTCATCCCAAAATTCCACAGTATTCTGGACATCTGTGTTGGTGAATCTTTTGCAATTTGTTTAATGAACAATGGAGACTGCAAAGAAGAAAGGTGTAGGTGCGATCGGTGTATTAGCGACGGACTACAGCAACACAACCAGGATGACTGTGAGGATAGCAGACGCGCTAGCTGAACGACCTCACTTTGACTTCCTCCGTCTCCGGGCCGCCAACCGCATCGGTGATCGGGTGAAGTCCTTCGTCGTACCGTCGATCGCTGGAACGCAGGTGAGCACGCGTCGTGATGAGCAAATGAGAGCTGGCGTAGGTGCAGAGCTAATTTTTTTAGCATAGCTCTGTCGAGGTTCCGTAGCTAAGTTAGCTTCAATGGCGTCGTTAGCAACAGCATTGCTAAGCTTCGCCAGGCTGGACAGCATTAACCGTGTATTTACATGTCCAGAGTTTGGTAGTATTGTTGATCTTCTGTCTATCCTTCCAGTCAGGGACTTATTTGTTTTGTTTCTATATGCAGTAAAGCCTGATGCTATCACGTTAGCTCAGTAGCTAAAGAGCTTCACCGATGTATTGTCGTGGAGATAAAAGTCACTGTGAATGTCCATTTCGCGTTCTCGACTCTCATTTTCAAGAGGATATAGTGTCCGAGGTGGTTTAAAATACAAATCCGTGATCCACAATAGAAAAAGGAGAGAGTGTGGAATCCAATGAACTCTTGTACCTAAGTTACGGTCAGGGCGAAAAAAGATACGTTCTGCAATGCACGCTAGTCCTTCACTTTCACGTACCTCATCCACGAATCTTTCATCCTCGCTCAAATTAATGGGGTAATCGTCGCTTTCTCGGTTCGAATCTCTCTCGCTGCTGGTGTAAACAATGGGGAAATGTGAGCAGTCCTTCCTTCGGTGTCGTCACTCTACTTCCAGTAGGGGCAAGGCTTTTTTTTATCAGAGACCAAAAGTTGCGACCTTTATCGTCGTTGTTCTATACTAAATCCTTTCAGCAAAAATATGGCAATATTGCAAAATGATCAAGTATGACACATAGAATGGATCTGCTATCCCCGTTTAAATAATAAAAATCATTTCAGTAGGCCTTTAAGGTTCCAAGTGCGACTGTGTAGACAATTGTTCGTAAGTATAAAATGCATGGCACAGTTTTGTCATTGCCACGATCAGGAAAAAAACACAAGCTATCACCTTGTCATTGCCACGATCAGGAAAAAAATGCAAGCTATCACCTGCTGCTGAGAGAAAATTGGTCAGGATGATCAAGAGTCAACCGAGAACCACCAAAAAGCAGGTCTGCAATGAATTGGAAGCTGCTGGAATACAGGTGTCAGTGTCCACAGTCAAGCGTGTTTTGCATCACCATGGACTGAGAGGCTACCATGCAAGAAGGAAGCCCTTGCTCCAAAAGCGACACCTTAAGGCTCGTCTAAAGTTTGCTGCTGATCACATTGACAAAGATAAGACCTTCTGGAGGAAAGTTCTGTGGTCAGATGAAACAAAAATTTAGCTGTTTGGCCACAATACCCAGCAATATGTTGGAGGAGAAAAGGTGAGGCCTTTAATCCCAGGAACACCATGCCTACCGTCAAGCATGGTGGTGGTAGTATTATGCTCTGGTCCTGTTTTGCTGCCAATGCAAGTAGTGCTTTACAGAGATTAAATGGAACAATGAAAAAGGAGGATTACCTACAAATTCTTCAGGACAATCTAAAATCATCAGCCCGGAGGTTGGGTCTTGGGCGCAGTTGGGTGTTCCAACAGGACAATGACCCCAAACACATGTCAAAAGTGGTAAAAGAATGGCTAAATTAGGCTACAATTAAGGTTTTAGAATGGCCTTCCCAAAGTCCTGACTTAAACACCATTGAGAACATGTGGACAATACTGAAGAAACAAGCCAATGTCTCTGTTTACATTATCACACTTTGAAGAATTTTTTTACACTTTAAGCATTTCTTACATATTCCTTATTTTTGCATCTTCATTTTAAGAGCTTATTGTTAAGTATTTATTGTGATTTTAGAATTGTGTTTAGATTGATGGTTTTCCATGCTCATGTTGACATGTCCTTTCCTTTCTGCCTTGATAGCTGAGGGGATTATAATAATGTTTACATTTGTATAATTTTCCTCATCGTCCTTATTTTTAATAAGTCCTTATTTTTAATCAGTCATAAAAATATCAATAATTATTGGTATCGACTACTACAAAACACTTAATATCCTGATTCAGTTTTTACATCGCCCAGCCCTACTCACCACCACCCTGAAATCTTCCAGGTTCCTAAACTGGGACAGGTGTTTCTGCAGTTTTGGGTCGATGGGCTGATTCTTCATCTTGGAGTACTTCAGGAAGGCCCAGAATTTCTCTAGTCCATACAGTTGACCTAGAGAAGACATTTACACATTGAGTGTCATATACGTACAACTTTCAAAAGCGAACATTTATTTTATTTTGAAGAGTAAAAGCCAGCGGGTGTGAAGAGAAGCTCTCAGCAGAGCAACTCATGTGGAAGTAAAACGTTCAGTGGCATGCTCAGTTCTAGCATGTCTCGTGGAGAAAAAAGGCCAACAAGTCATCTTCACTGGTGACTTTTATCACTTTTCTTGTGAAAATCTAGTGTCAGCCAACCTCCACACGTCATTGCAGGTATCATTTACCTTTGTCGAAGTCCCTTAAGGTCTCTTCTTGGAAATCCTTGAACAGATCCATTCGGAACCTCTTCTCCAGGCCATAGCTGTAGTACCTGAAGAGGCATTCCAGGCCATACCTGTCCAAACAAATGAGAACTTTGGTGGTTCCTAATCTTGCATCTGGTTTGCCCTCGTCCTCACCTGTAGTTTTCTGTGGCGTCTTCCAGAGCAAACTGTTTGAACTCCTCGTACATTTTCCTGTTGAAGTTGTCTCTAAGGAAGAAGGACCAGAACCGGAAAAGGGTGTTCATCTCCTGAGACTGGCCGATGCCCAGGCGCTTACGTTCTGGACAAAAACAAACATGAATGCAGTCATTCATCCTGCTTTTTGACGAGACATTCGTGGGTCTCTGTGGTACCATTGAGGCAGCGTCGGCGGTACTTATGGTAGCCCTGCTGCGTAAAGCCGTTGTCCCTCAACATCTCGTGAGACGGGTGCCAAAACTTGGGCAGAGACTGGGGGGTGCATCCGTAAGGTCCCGACAGCGGAGCTCCTTCCGAGGGCGAGGCGTTGGAGCTGCTTTGGGCAGGGAAGAGAGGACGTTGGAGTGTCAATGGACCAACTGGCTCCACACATGTATGCATTCATGTTAGACAGACACCTGATGGATGCAGACCGCGGCCGGTGCTCACGTGAGTCCATCACCCAGCCTATGTGGGCCTCCTGTGGTGGGTTTGAACTGTGCCGGGTCTTCTTCTTCCTCGGCATCTGGATCGAAACAAACAGACAACATTCATCAGGACAATTGCTTGGGTCATGCTTAAGGGGGAACTACCCTTTTTTTGGAATTTTGCCTATTGTTCAAAATAAATATGAAAGACAACACAATTGTTTATTTTTGGGGGGGGGGTTTTAAAGATGATAAAAAACACATGAAAGATGCTGCTAATGAGAGTCAGCATTGTCGCCTTCAAAGCCCTCCATTAACGTTTTGTTTTACACACTGCAAGTCCTCTATAAGTAGTAACCGACACCTTCATAACAATATGTAATATGTTTTATATACACACTGCAAGTCTATATATAAGTAGTGACAGACACCTTCATAACAATATGTAATATGTTAAATTTTTACTCTATTTTAATCATTGCTGGGACTGATTTTTTCAGCGCATTGATTTCCGTTTCC
The DNA here is from genome assembly GCF_033978785.1 of Entelurus aequoreus. Classification (NCBI taxonomy): domain Eukaryota; kingdom Metazoa; phylum Chordata; class Actinopteri; order Syngnathiformes; family Syngnathidae; genus Entelurus; species Entelurus aequoreus. Next base: position 61,826,304 of record NC_084733.1, on the reverse strand, counting down.
TTAGCAGCGCACTTTCGACTTCTGGCAACAAATGTGTTTCTACTTCCGGAAACAAACACGTACAGTGTTTCCCCCAGAAAATTTGTTAGTTAAGGTAGTATATTGTAGCGTCCCGCAAGAGTTAGTGCTGCAAAGGGTTCTGGGTATTTGTTCTGTTGTGTTTATGTTGTGTTGCGGTGCGGATGTTCTCCCAAAATGTGTTTGTCATTCTTTTTTGGTGTGAGTTCACAGTGTGGCACATATTTGTAACAGTGTTAAAGTTGTTTATACGGCTACCCTCAGTGTGACCTGTATGGCCGTTGATCAAGTATGCTTGGCATTCACTGATGTGTGTGTAAAAGCCGCATATATTATGTAAATGGGCCGGCACACTGTTTGTATGGAGGAAAGGCGGACGTGACGACAGGTTGTAGAGGACGCTAAAGGCAGTGCCTTAACGCCCCCATTATTGTTGTCCGGGTGGAAATCGGGAGAAATTCGGGAGTATTGTTGCCCCGGGAGATTTTCGGGAGGGGCACTGAAATTCGGGAGTCTCCCGGGAAAATCGGGAGGGTTGGCAAGTATGGTCCTACTTACCTGAGATACTAAGTGTAGAGGCAGGGATTTGTTTCTCACTTGTCACCTGGGATAGTGGGTGTGGCTACGTGTGTGTGTGTGTGTGTGGGGGGGGCGGGGGGGCGCTGAAGGATTGCTGAATGAATAACAACTGCACCTGCCTTTGAATCCTTTTGTCTTGTATAGAGAGAGAGTTAGGTAGGGTGCCGTTACTTCTGTTGACCACGACAGGCTATCTTTTTCCATCATAGTCTGGTCTATATAGTCCTGCAAATCTATCTGCATGTAAAGTATTGTTTTTTACTCAAGGGGAAAATAAATCAGCCTCAAAATTGCAGTAATGACTTCATGTTGCATCCTTGGACCCAGCGTGTCAGACAGAGCCCTGCTTTCTACTCTCAATGACTAATTTGTTTCTGATAGTCACACAACACTAAGTATGTCATTATTATGATTAGTAAGTCAATATTTTGACTTAGTAATTTAATAAGTCAAAATAATGACAAAACAATGACTTACTAAGTCAGAATAATGACAAAATAATGACTTACTAAGTCAAATTAATAAACGTTTGCAATAAGCGTTTGAAAAAAAGAGTTAAAAGTGGGGCCACATGCTGACATATGCTCAACTCATCATGCTTATTGTATTACAGCATTTGGGAAGCCTGTAGTTGATTGATATTATGTAAATGTTATATTTTTATCAACATGTGATAACAGGGACCCTGCCATTCAAAACTAGGCTGCTACATTACTAATGATTAATGTAACTATAGCTGAAAAAATAGTACAATAGCAATAGGAGAGACTATTCATTCCTGAACACCATGGAGTTCATGTAGGCTTAATGATACAGTTACATTATTTCTATAAACTATCAGAGACAGCTTCAGAAAACTTTTCATTTAACACAGTGGTTCTCAAACTTTTTTTTGTCATCCCCCACTTTGGACAAGGGGGAGTTTTCAAGCCCCACATGCCCCCATCGCCCCAACAGAACGCTAATGCCAAGCTTAACATTTTCAAATTTATTGAACATCAAGTAACATCAAGTTGTATACATTCAAACTCAATAACATAAAATAACATCAAGTTCAATAATAAATAAAATAACTGTGCAGCTGTGGTATAACTTGCATCAAGTTCAATAATAAATCAAATAACTTGCATCAAGTTCAATAATAAATCAAATAACTTGCATCAAGTTCAATAATAAATAAAACAAAAGTGTTATAACTTGCATCAAGTTCAATAATAAATCAAATAACTTGCATCAAGTTCAATAATAAATCAAATAACTTGCATCAAGTTCAATAATAAATCAAATAACTTACATCAAGTTCAATAATAAATAAAACAAGTGTTATAACTTGCATCAAGTTCAATAATAAATCAAATAACTTGCATCAAGTTCAATAATAAATAAAACAAAAGTGTTATAACTTGCATCAATTTCAATAATAAATCAAAAGTGTTATAACTTGCATCAAGTTCAATAATAAATCAAAAAAATTATTATAACTTGCATCAAGTTCAATAATAAATCAAATAAAAGTGTTATAACTTGCATCAAGTTCAATAATAAATCAAATAAAAGTGTTATAACTTGCTTCAAGTTCAATAATAAATCAAATAACTTGCATCAAGTTCAATAATAAATAAAATAAAAGTGCCACTTTGCAATCTTTGCAAAAAAAAGGAGGAGCTATGCATTTTGGCAAGACAGTGCAAGTGAACAGGGGCGCCGCTAGGGATTTTCGGCCCCATGAAAAGAATCTTTACAGGGTCCCAACACAGCGGCAACATTTTTTGATGCTATTTTACATAAAATTATGCATTTTAATGGTATTCTGAATACAATGGAATTAATTGTGAGTCATTTATTTGCTGCACCACTGATTCTTGAGACTGTAGTAAAATGTATTATATTTTGTATTATATTATTATTATTATTATTATTATTTCAACACACACAGCTGCTCACCTCCTTCCTCATGTGGGGGCACTGGGGCTGATTCAGGGGCAGGGGGACTTGGGGGCTGACAGACAGCTGCTGCTGCTGCTGGTGCACTTGACTCTGTTCAGAATGAGGCATCATTTTGACAGAGGGGAGATCAACTATTATTGAATAAGAACAGCTTGATAAATGTTTGACTGGATGGATTATTTAACTAATATACCAATAAAATGTAAAAATCCAGAGTTTTCTTGAGCTATATGGTGAGAAGAGTGAGCTAGCTTATTACCACAGACAGGGACAAAGTTAATATGCATAACTTTCCACCACAACTAACAAACCCACCTTTTTTTTGGAAATATTGGGTGACATATTGTCGACCCTTCAACTCCTTCTCCTCTCTTATTTTCTTTTCCTTTCTTTTTTGGCTGCCTGATTTTTGAGGCATACTGCTGCCTCCTCCGCTTTGCCCGCTGTGGCGCTGTCTGGGACAAATCGCCGGTGCTCTACCTGCAGCTGATCCAGTCGGACTGAACCATTTTACATAAATAGAGAGGGGGAAGGGAGGGCCCTGCAGGTGTTGATGCTTCCAAAACAAATAAAGGTATTGTTACCAGGACATGGAAAATAAAACATGTGTGATTATATGTTAGTTAATAACTTAGTGTCATTATTTTTTCTGTATTATAATTTCATCATCATTAGGGGCCTCTCTGGGCCCCCCTCCATCATGGGCCCCTAGAATCCGTCTCCTTTACCCCCCCTTTTCGGCGCCCCTGCAAGTGAACATGAGTTTTACAGTACTCCAGCATTAGTGGCTGAGCCTGTTTTGCACTGCACAACTTTTCAAATCGGGGTTGCAGGCTTGACACTGCCACTGTTAAAACCTCATTGAGTTCGGGGCTGAGCTGCCTTGACGCGAGTGCTTCCCGGTGAATGACACACAGTGTGTCCAATGCGCATTTGGCGCAACCCTCTTTATTAGAGCCTGTAGCCCGTTTCTTTACCCTGCCATGGTCTGTGCGCCCTCAGAGCAAAAGCCCACACAGTTTTCCCATTTAAGGTCGTGTTCTTTGAGGAAACTGTCCATTATCTCGAACAGCTCATCAGCAGTGGCTCTATTTTTTATGTATTTGCAAAACAGCAAATCCTCGCACAGTGACTCGCCATTCACAAAGCTTCTGCTTAGCCCCGCCCCCATTAGTTACTGTCGCTATGTCTGTCAAACTTTCGCTCCTACCTAGAAATTTAAAGCCTACAGGAAAAATAATTTACATTTATTTATATAGCGGATTCCACAGACAGAATCACAAAGTGATTTACAGTGTGTATAGAAAATGAAAGCATAGTAAAAAAATAAATAATCTAAGAATATAATTTAAAAAAAAAAAAAAAAAGGAAAGTGAAATTTCCTCCCGTTCCTCGCGCCCCACCTGTCATGTCTCTATTCCCCACCAGTGGGGAATAGAGACACTTTGAGAAACGCTGATTTAACATAATGTCGTTTTTTGCTGCATCAACACAGAAAAAGGTCAAGTGAAATAACTTAGTTGTTAACTGCAGGTCAATAATGCTGGTCTTTCTCCCAGACAGACAGAGCTTTGCTGTCCGTAACACACGCACGCACACCGCACAGTGAGCTTACGTTACGCTAAAAGCTAATTAGCCTTCACCTCAAGGACTGCGAGTGGGCTGAGCTGCCGCTTATGTTTCTAGAACGTCAACGGGCTCATAGTGATGTTACTAGTAGTTGGCTGGGAGGTGTTTATTATAATTTGGGGGGAGTCCGCTGCCTTATGCTTACCTGATAAACTAGGCTGACCATATTCTGAAATCCCAAAAAGAGGACACATATATGCGTACCAAGGCGGGCAGCACGCCAAGGCCGGGACTAGGTGAAAATTTGCTAATGATACTCGAACTTGCTTTATAAATAATATATTTATTTAAATAAAGCATTTTTTCTCCTCTGTTGACAGCGGTGTTGGCGCTAGGAATTTTCATAATGGGGTCCTACAGTAAATCAAGTCATAAAAATGGGGTCCCACAGTAAATTTTTGGGGTCCCATTTTTTTGTAAGCGTTTTGAAAACAAATGATAAATGGATGCATTGTCCTGTTATATCTCACATTCTATATTGTGTTTTGGAAAAAGGTTGTCATAAACGTTACTTCATTCATAAAAAAAATAATAAAAAAAGAAAACATTTTAAAAAGTATATTTTTGGGGTGGAGGAGTCTGGTCAGGTGCTGGTTAGCTTGAAGTTAACAGCTAGCCTGTCTCCATCCTGGAACAATGTGGATACAGCAGAAGATAAAAGTGAAGTTTCCATGGACTCACAAAGACTAAAACTAGTCATTTACTGGAGGACATGGCACAGGATGAAGTCAAAACGGTTGACACAGGTTACACTTACCTTAGTGTTTACCATCAAGTCTTTCTTTTGACAGCCCATCGCGCTAAACTTGTCCCAGTGCAAACTGAGGCATATTTGTCATTGATAAAACCTCCGGCGAATCAAAATTTACGACCAATAAAAACGCAATAAACGGGGACGGAAATTTGACCCAGCAAATATAAACAAAACAAAACACAGGCGGAAAGCGATAATCGAGACAATAAAAAAACAAGCAAACCGGGCGGTAGGTAAAAAAAAAAAAAAATCTGCATCCTTTTTTATTTCAATGCTTAAAAAGACACAAAAAGTGCGTCAACACCAACACTGGTTGACAGTTTAACAAAATAAGTCACACTTATATCCTGTAACATTCACAGTTTTGGAAAAAGTGCAGAGGTACAATAATTTAAAATAACATCTTGTATATAATGTAAACCATAAATAATGCCTCAAAACAGGTTAATCAAATTTAAACAAAAAACAGCAGACAGGCTCTCACCCTGCACAGCTGTTTTGTGCTTTGTAGTGTCGATATGGGCTTGTAGATCTTTATTTGCCACAGAAATATACATTCCTGCTTTGCACACAGTGCATTCTACTTCCTATGTGTCACGGCCAGGACAAAAACACGGATACCTTTTCCGCAAATCATCCGTGAAGTTGCATTTATGTTTCGGTATCTCTCTCTTGTGTCCTGTCTGTCTCTCGACTCTCTCGCTCTCTATCTCTGCCCCTCCCTCACGAATGCTGCGTGCGCTCGCCTCCTCAATTTGTTTTGTTTTTAACCCGTTCTTAACCCTGAACGAACATTGAAAATACACGCAACCCTAACTCAAAATGCTGGAAATTTGAGGCATTTAAGAAACCCCGCACGGACAGCCCCGCAAAAGAGTACATGTCCAGGGAAAAGAGGATGTACGGTCAGTCTAGCTAAACACCTTTCTGCTCACCACACCGCAGGAGCACTGACTCCTTGCGCTCTGAATGCGCACTGCTGATTGGCTGATACATCGCTCTGAATACGCACTGCTGATTGGCTGTTACCGCTCTGTGTGTAACCAATCAGATGGTTCTGTGGGTGGGACAATACTGGGTGCTGCAGAGATGTACTGACAGAGGCAGAGGCAGAACTAAGCTGAGCAGCTTCTTAAGACTTTAGTTTAGGCGGTGGCTCTTTGTTGTTAAGGCGGCCGCCTTAACAACAAAGCGCTGCGGGAATCCCTGACGTATGTCTTCTAATCATGGCAGACTTGGTAATAGACAACAAAGACGACTATTTTTGAACAAATGAGGATTCACAACCTTATCTTTTTGAAGTTGAATATACTGAGGATGAACTACTGCTTTTAGAAGCGAGCACAAAGGAAGAGTGAGACGTTGGAACAGACGTAAGCCAAGACAGTGAGGTCTGAGGTGAAAGTGACTCAAAGCTGTAAAATGTGGAATTTGAAGCCAAGATAGTTTGACATAAATAGAGTGCTTACCCAAATAAACAAGACGAAACTTCCCTGGCCAGCTAGGCCAAACGCACAATTGTCCTTCGAGTGAGTCACTTTAAAGGCCTACTGAAACCCACTACTACCGACCACGCAGTCTGATAGTTTATATATCAATGATGAAATCTTAACATTATAACACATGCCAATACGGCCGGGTTAACTTATAAAGTGACATTTTAAATTTGCAGCTAAACTTCCGGTTTGAAACGCCTCTGAGGATGACGTATGCGCGTGACGTAGACCGGCGAACACGGGTATGCCTTCCACATTGAAGCCAATACGAAAAAGCTCTGTTTTCATTTCATAATTCCACAGTATTCTGGACATCTGTGTTCGTGAATCTGTTTCAATCATGTTCATTGCATTATGGAGAAGGAAGCTGAACAAGCAAAGAAGAAAGTTGTCGGTGCGAAATGGACGTATTTTTCGAACGTAGTCAGCCACAACAGTACACAGCCGGCGCTTCTTTGTTTACATTCCCGAAAGATGCAGTCAAGATGGAAGAACTCGGATAACAGAGACTCTAACCAGGAGGACTTTTGACTTCGATACACAGACGCCTGTAGAGAACTGGGACAACACAGACTCTTACCAGGATTACTTTGATTTGGATGACAAAGACGCAGACGTGCTACTGTGAGTATGCAGCTTTGGCTTCTAAACATTTGATCGCTTGACCGTATGTGCGCAACTTTTTTTTGCGTATGTACGTAACTTTTTTAAAATATATAAGCTTTATGAACCTTGGGTTAGGTGAACGGTCTTTTGGGCTGAGTGATTGTGTGTGTTGATCAGGTGTTTGAATTGTATTGGCGTGTTCTATGGAGCTAGGAGCTAGCATAGGAGCTAGCATAACACGTACCGTACCGTACGTGCGCGTCACGTACGTAACTTTTTAAAAATATATAAGCTTTATGAACCTTGGGTTAGGTGAACGGTCTTTTGGGCTGAGTGATTGTGTGTGGTGATCAGGTGTTTGAATTGTATTGGCGTGTTCTATGGAGCTAGGAGCTAGCATAGGAGCTAGAAGCTAGCATAACACGTACCGTACGTGCGCGTCACGTACGTAACTTTTTAAAAATATATAAGCTTTATGAACCTTGGGTTAGGTGAACGGTCTTTTGGGCTGAGTTATTGTGTGTGTTGATCAGGTGTTTGAATTGTATTGGCGTGTTCTATGGAGCTAGGAGCTAGCATAGGAGCTAGGATAACACGTACCGTACCGTACGTGCGCGTCACGTACGTAACTTTTTAAAAATATATAAGCTTTATGAACCTTGGGTTAGGTGAACGGTCTTTTGGGCTGAGTGATTGTGTGTGTTGATCAGGTGTTTGAATTGTATTGGCGTGTTCTATGGAGCTAGGAGCTAGCAGAGGAGCTAGGAGCTAGCATAACAAACACGCAGGTGTTATTATGCAGGATTAATTTGTGGCATATTAAATATAAGCCTGGTTGTGTTGTGGCTAATAGAGTATATATATGTCTTGTGTTTATTTACTGTTGTAGTCATTCCCAGCTGAATATCAGGTCACCCCCGGCTCTCACAGCATCTTCCCTATCTGAATAGCTTCAACTCCCCACTAGTCCTTCACTTGCACTTTACTCATCCACAAATCTTTCATCCTCGCTCAAATTAATGGGGAAATTGTCGCTTTCTCGGTCCGAATCTCTCTCACTTCATGCGGCCATCATTGTAAACAATAGGGAACTTTGCGTATATGTTCAACTGACTACGTCACGCTACTTCCGGTAGGGGCAAGCCTTTTTTTTATCAGATACCAAAAGTTGCAATCTTTATCGTCGTTGTTCTATACTAAATCCTTTCAGCAAAAATATGGCAATATCGCGAAATGATCAAGTATGACACATAGAATAGATCTGCTATCCCCGTTTAAATAAAAAAAATTCATTTCAGTAGGCCTTTAATATTGATCATGATACACGTGGCACGTCATGCGTTACAACTACAGTACATATGCTGTCTGGATAGCTGTGTACGAACAAAACATGAAATAATACTTTACAGATACTGCAATATGATTGTTCATGTTTTTCAGTCAGTAAAGATTGGTGTCTTATCGCATTATGTTGTGCATTACAAACCCAAACACATTTGGTGTTGACCTAAAAGCTAGCTTGTCTTTCCGCAGTTGGCTTTTACGGCTTATACCAAAGCATACCGAAGTGTTACTACGCTAGAAAAAAAAGTTCCTCGGTGTTCACTCTTACAATAACAAAGTTCCTTGCTACAGTTTGGTTATTATACAGGTTATGGAACTTAAATGAAGTATTGTTGACAGTTTTTGAATGCATTTTTAAAGTGATTTAGAGGTAGAATTGATTGCTCATATTAGCTACATTGCTAGCCATCAAGAACGAGCAGATTTTGCAAGTTAGAATGCAAAACCCCCCCCCCAAAAACCTTTCGTCTTCTTGTCACTCATAATGATTGTGAAAAATAGGCAAATTTTCCAATACAATGCAGTTCCCCTTTAAGTGTTGTCACCTTATAACCTCACCTGTCCATCTACAGCACCGCTCTCCTTAATCACAGGATAAAAGCGCGGCGCCTTAGTTGGGTCCTGGCGCCCGGGGGTCCTAGGTGTTCTTGGGGTCTTGGGTTGGCGGGCATTTGGCGATTCTGGCACTGTTTTGGGCAGCGAACGGGCCATGTCAGCCTCACTGGGCACTGCAAACAACACTTAGTCTCCATTACACTTTAAAAAAAATAACCGACTGTTTTTGGGACGCCACTCACATGTACCTGGCAGGGAGGGCACTTCCTGGTTGGGGTACACAGGCACTTTTGGCGTGAGGGTGTCAAATTCATCTTTGCTGATGACGCTCAGCTTCTTGAAGTTTTCCACTTCCTGCTGAAGTCGACAAGTTATTGCTACTGGATTAATTTGGGGTTGGGACGACTTATCGGACCTACAGGCCTTAAAGGCTGATAAGAAGTCAGTCATGTGACTCGCGTTTGTGACACAGCAGATGTGTAATGGACTTTGAATGTTACACATCAGCGGCGGGAGGAGGAGAAAGGGACCTTGGCGTGTGTGATCAGGCGTGAAAGTTCCCACATGTGGATAACTTTTGTGCCAGCATGAACGAAACACTAAGTTTCTGCTTTCTGACCTCTGACAGAGGCTGTTGTGTAACAGTGGTAAGGTATACCAGTCATACCTGTTAACATTTGCAGGTGAAAATATGGGAAATCTCATGGGAAAATTAAGAGAATTACGACCAAATATGAGTAATAGTATCCTGAGGAAAATGGTGGGGTTGACAGGTGTGATTTGGTAGCCAGCCCTGCCTGTGTTTAGCGAGCATTGTGCAATGCAATCAAGCCAGTCTTGCTTTAGCACTAATGAAGCATAATGACATGTTAGTACAATGCACTGCGCAGTCAAGCGTTATGAAAGACAACAATTACATAATTGTGTCAGAATGCAGTGTGCAAGCAGAGCAGCCTTGCCAAAAAGCAGGTCAGGCCTCTCGGGTTATTAACAGCAGCCTAAATTTGAACACGCCTACGCGCTTTCACTGCGCCGCCAGGCTATGACTGGTCACGGTGGTGCCGCTGTGGAACACATTTGACTTTTCTCATGATTAATTTGGCCGGCAGTCGAGTTGCAACTTGTCAACAGGAAGAAATTGTTACCTTGCTGCACTCCAGCTGCTCTTCCCCTTTCCACAGGTCCTGCTCGTAGTAGTAGAGGCCGTCGTTGATGGCTTTGGCTAAGTCCGTTGTAATCTTGGCTCTGGACTCGTGGCTGCCGGTGCGGTCACCCCCAGGGTGCTTGCGCATGTAGGGGGGGGTCTGCGTGACGATCAGGATTTTGCTGACGTCCTGGTCATCCAGCTCGTAGTCGGAGTCGTCCTCGTCCGACCAGTCGGTGAACTTGTTCTTCCTCGGCGCCATCTGCTCCATTTCTTCGTCAAACATAAAGTCCAGCTCCTCCTGGTCGGGTTCGGTCACCGGCCGAGCGTGGTGGGGGGTCGGCGGTGCATCGCCGCGGTCCTTGAAGACATAATGATATATTAGAAAGTAAGACAGGAGCAGCCTAACCCTTAACGTTTCAACAGGGTATTATACTCTCGCCTATATGTGTACCAAGGTGTGTTAT
>NC_084733.1:61785765-61810765 GCF_033978785.1 Entelurus aequoreus | reverse complement strand
CGCTCAACTTAAAGTGTTGGATTTAATTATGTTGGATCATTGGCTGCTAGTGAGGGCATAGAAAAGGGGTATTTTTCTACCAGTAGACAGCGTTTAAGATTGAGTGTTTCACTGCTAAATTAATAATATATTTATATTGGATATGGATTTTAAATATGTATCTAAAATAGGTGGTTAATTGGTTAGGTATTTATGTATTTGCATATTGGGTTTTCTGCTGAATTTATCTATTGTGTTTCTGGTGTTAAATGTATTTTATATGTATCTTGGTGCATTTATGTTGAGACTAATAAATATAAATGATAAATGGGTTATACTTGTATAGCGCTTTTCTACCTTCAAGGTACTCAAAGCGCTTTGACAGTATTTCCACATTTACCCATTCACACACACATTCACACACTGATGGCGGGAGCTGCCATGCAAGGCGCTAACCAGCAGCCATCAGGCAAAGGGTGAAGTGTCTTGCCCAAGGACACAACGGACGTGACTAGGAAGGTAGAAGGTGGGAATTGAACCCCAGTAACCAGCAACACTCCGATTGCTGGCACAGCCACTCTACCAACTTCGCCACGCCGTCCCGAGACAATTTATTTAAAATCTGAATTAACTTAAAGGGAAAATATTAATCCATTTTCTTGCACTTGTTTAATTGTTAAGTGTTTAATAGCCTAATTAATAATTGTAAATTATGGGATTGATAAATGATTGATTTTTTTACAGCATGTTAATCTTGTGGTGTTTTGTCCTTAAAGGTTTTTCACCTACTAAAGAAGCTAAAGGCTACTAAAGACAGCTAAAGAAACTAAAGTCTACTAAAGTCTACTAACACTGCTAAAGACTGCTAAAAAGACTAAAGAAGAAAAAAGAAGCTGTTTCTTCGTTGGAAAAACTGTTGCAAACTAAAGGAAAAAAGTAACTACAGTCTGGTCTTTTGAGTGAAATCCAGAAGCCACATTCAGCATTGGTACATCCCTTCAAGTGTGGGATAAGCACAGTGAAAAAAGCAAAACACTTGACAAGCACTTACCAGTGAGCTGCCTCTATTTTTTAAATGTTATTTATTTACTAGCAAGCTGGTCTCGCTTTGCTCGACATTTTTAATTCTAAGAGAGACAAAACTAAAAAAAAATTTAAAAATCCAAGAAAATATTTTAAAGACTTGGTCTTCACTAACTGGCAAAGAAACAGATAACAGATTTGGTGTCCAGTTCAAAGTGTGACATGATTTATTTAAAAAATTGAGAGTTGACTTTTGTATTTTACATGAGTTATTATTTGTACAAACATGGTGCAAAGTAATTCATGATTTGTTAAAAAATGTTAGTGGCTAGCTAGTTAAAATGGGATATTGTGATTTCACAAGACTGTCTTAAAAGTGATCATTTGAAAATGTTCAATTTGAAAAATGTGCACTTAGAGAAAATATAAAAATAAAGTGTTGCATATTGATATTTATCCGTTTCTATATATATTTATTGTGAGAAATCATTAAGATGATCAGTGTTTCCACAAAGTTAAATATCATTAATTATTAATAATAACATAGAGTTAAAGGTAAATTGAGCAAATTGGCTATTTCTGGCAATTTATTTAAGTGTGTATCAAACTGGTAGCCCTTCGCATTAATCAGTACCCAAGAAGTAGCTCTTGGTTTCGAAAAGGTTGGTGACCCCTGACATACAGTATATACATATACATATATATACATATACATATATATATATATATATGTACATATACATATATACACATACATATATATACATATATATATATATATACATATACATATATACACATACATATATATACATATACATATATACACATACATATATATACATACATATATATACATATACATATATATATACACCGTATTTTCCGCACCATAAGCCGCACCTAAAAAACACAAATTTTCTCAAAAGCTGACAGTGCGGCTTATAACCCGGTGCGCTTTATAAATGGATTAATATTAATATTTATTTTCATAAAGTTTAGGTCTCGCAACTACGGTAAACAGCCGCCATCTTTTTTCCCCGTAGAAGAGGAAGCGCTTCTTCTTCTACGGTAAGCAACCGCCCCCATAGAAGAGGAAGCGCTTCTTCTTCTACTGTAAGCAACCGCCAAGGTGAGCACCCGCCCCCGTAGAAGAAGAAGCGCGTGGATATTACGTTTAATTTCATTTGTGTGTTTCTGTAAAGACCACAAAATGGCTCCTACTAAGAGACACGCGTACAAGGTTCCACTGACTTTTGATATTCCTGTGAACCGCACTGTGGATACAACGGGAGCACGTACGGTGAATATCCGTTAGCTTGCCATGCTAACGGCCAGAAACTTCCACCCATGGTGATATTCAAAAGGAAGACCTTGCCAAAAGAGAACTTTCCAGCCGGCGTCATCATAAAAGCTAACTCGAAGGGATGGATGGATGAAGAAAAGATGAGCGAAGAGACCTGGTGACTTTTTTCACGCAGCTCCGTCCCTGTTGATCTACGACTGCATGCGCGTCCACATCACAGATGGTGTCAAAAAACAAGTGAAGCACACCGAAGAAGAAGAAGAAGAATTCGAGGGATTTGTGGATGAGTAGTAACTTCAGAACGTGAGCTTTAAATGTTTATTTTGTGTGTTGTGTGACATTAACGTTCGAGCAACCAACGTTATTGATGTTGCTATTGCTCTGCACTATTTTGAGTGTTACTATTTTTGTGATTGCACATTTGCACATTACATTTTGGGAGTGAACAGAGTTGTTAGAACGCTGGTTTGTAATATATTATTAAAGTTTGACTGACCTATCTGACTGTTTTTTTGACATTCCCTTTAGCGCAGCGTAGGTGCGGCTAATAACACGGGGCGGCTAATAAGTAAACAAAGTTTTGAAATATGCCATTCATTGAAAGTGCGGCTAATAACACGGGGCGCGGCTTATGGTGCGTAAAATACGGTACATATATATATACATACATATACATATACATATATATATATATATATATATATATATATATATATATATATACATACATACATACAGCCAGCCAGCCAGGCCCCCGGCCAAATTTTTTTAACCCAATGCGGCCCCCGAGTCAAAAAGTTTGGGGACCCCTGCTTTAAAGACATGAGGTCCATTGATAACTTTTATTGAGCAAAATTGTTTTTTGTTGGCTGTAACCACACCAACATCTTTTTAGTAAAAACTATCTAGTAAAACTGGTAATTTTTTGCCGTACAAACCCCGCCAAAACCAACTCTGTCATATGAACAGCAGCCGCTCTCTCTCCCTCTCTCATTTGCGCCCACAGACGCAACCATTACACTCAGCCACTGATGAGTGTACATCCCCACAAAAAGTCGGACAACGCAACACCACACAAACTGTAAATGCCAGGTCGTTACACAATGATGCGGCTCAAACGCAGCCAACAAATTTCATTAATGGCGTGTTATGCGTGCGTTTCTCCGTTTTGCTAGTTAGCTCATAGCTAACAGCGCAGCAGAGTTGAGAGTTAAATGGTTATAACTCTTATTACGGTGAAACAAGCAAGTACTGTACACCCACACTGACCAATCAGATGTGAGCTTATCCTACTGTGATTTATAGTGTTAAAATGAATCTTAAAATGATGGTACAAGCATACAGAAACGCTAATGAAAACTGTAATGATATATTCTACATATTGAAAGTTAGAAGAATGTACACATTATCACATGCTTGCATCTCATTGTGCAACATGTGAATGTTCTAAGGGAAACTAAACGTGATCTCTTACAAATTATTTCCAAAGCAAGATTACCGCCCAGACATACAATACTAGTACATAGCTCATTAAAAAACTATTTTTTTGTTATTCTCATTCATTCACTTATATTAGAAAATAATATGGAGATGACTGATATAATTTGATTAAAATAATGAGACATTCAACTTATGTCAGGTTTGGAACAAGTGTGACCACAATGTGCACATCTGATGTTGCTCACATGTGCTCCACTGAATGCTCAGGGAGTTGATGCGCTTGCTTACTCACATTAAAAAATTAGGGGGAACATTAGCTATGATGCATGTATTTTATTTTTGAAATTGTTTACATATTTTAAAGACAAATCTTTGTTTTTAATATTAACATATCTTTTGTTACATTATATTGTTTTGATTTGTTTTCAATCTGCATATTTGACTCCACAATGTAACAGGCTGCACTTTGTTCACCTTTGTTTATTTACATATATAATTCTGTTGGAAATTTAGTTTAGCATAATTTAGTTTGTTTTAAATTACAGATGAAAAAACTTCCAACTTGGTTGTCTATTGTCTCCACCATTAAGTTACTCTACAACTAACAAAGAAAAGCAAATTAATATACACAAAGTGCACATACATGATGTAGGAATCGGATTAAATCAACAACACAGCCTGGTATGAACTGAAAAAAAGTCATGCGCAAAGTTTAACAAATGTGATTTTTAGCAGGACAAAATTGAACATTTGTATTAAAAAACAAAAAACATTTTTACTTAAAAGCCATAGTCACTAAACTCTGTGTCAATGAAAATTTGGCGCTACTTTTGTACTACCTGGCCTGTGTGATGCTATTTGCACTGTCTTTGTCAGTGTGTGTGTGTTTGTGTGTGTGTGTGTGTGTGTGTGTGTGTGTGTGTGTGCATGTATGTGAGTGTGTGTGTGTGTGTTTGTGTGCTGACTAACAGACCTCAAACTCTACAACAAATTACGTAGTCAATTTGTTTGTGGATTTTCTTAAACATGATTGCTGGGACATGGCAGCACATTTTTGTACTCAAAATTCTACACACAATACCCCATAATTAAAATTACAATTTAAAAAAAATTGTGTTAACTGATCATCCTTGAGATGTTCCTACAGCTTAATTGAAGTCAGAGTAGATTCAGTTGGTTGGCCATGATTTGGAAAGGCACACACCTGTCTGTATATAAGGTTCCACACTTGACAGTGCATGGCAGAGCACAAACCAAGAATGAAGTCGAAGGAATTGTCCGTAGACCTCAGAGACAGAATTGTATCGTGGCACACATTTGGGTAAGGGTACAGAGAAATATCTGCTGTCTTGAGGGTCCCAATGAGCACAGTGGCCTCCATCATCCGTAAATGGAGAGGAAGTTTGGATCCACCAGGACTCTTCCTAGGGCTGGCAGGCCGTCTAAACTGTGCCGTCAGTGAAGAAGGGCCCTAGTCAGGTAGGTGACCAAGAACCCGATGGTCACTCGGTCAGAGTTACAGCATTCCTCTGTGAAGAGAGGATAACCTTCCAGAAGGACAACCATCTCTGCAGCAAACCACCAATCAGGGGGCTGGCAGGCCATCTAAACTGTGCCGTCAGTGAAGAAGGGCCCTAGTCAGGTAGGTGACCAAGAACCCGATGGTCACTCGGTCAGAGTTACAGCATTCCTCTGTGAAGAGAGGATAACCTTCCAGAAGGACAACCATCTCTGCAGCAAACCACCAATCAGGCCTGTATGGTAGAGTGGCCAGACGGAAGCCATTTCTTAGTAAAACGTTTGCCAAAATGCACCTGAAAGAATCTCAAACCATGAGAATCAAAATTCTCTGGTTTGATGAGACAAAGATTGAAAGGAATGGCTTCAAGACAACTCTGTAAATGTCCTTGAGTGGCCCAGGTAGAGCCCAGTCTTGAATCCCATTAAACATCTCTGGAAAGATCTGAAAATGTCGGTGGACCAAGGTTTCCCATCCAACCTGATGGCGCTTTAGAGGTGCTGTAAAGAAAAATGGGCGAAACTGCCCAGAGATAGGCGTGCCAAGCTTGTGGCATTGTATTCAAAAAGACTTGAGGCTGTCATTTCTGCCAAAGGTGCATCAACTAAGTATTCAGCAAAGTCTGTGAATACTTATGTACATGTGACTTCACCAAGAAAAAAGCTCCCACTCCTCTATGTCAGTAACACATAGGCCTCGTTCACACTGCATGCCAATTACGATTTTTCGTAATTGGCATGCGGTGTGACCAATAGCAGATTTTTTTATGCCAATGTGAACAGTACAATACCGAATTTCAGGCCTCTTTCGTATGTGGATATAAATTGGATATGTACCAGATGTGACTGCAGTCTGAATGCTCGGGTCACATTCATCCGACCAGTAAGTCATCAAAAAGATACAAGCGTCGTAATTCTTTGCCAAAATAGACGGTTGCAAAATAAATGAGACAAATGAGCAGATAACTGGCAAAAAAAAGTATGTTTTAGGAACTCGACTGCTCGCCCACACCCTCTTGGGAGCAAACGTGGACGCAGATTGTCCGACAAACTGCGAGAGCCAAAACGGTCACCCTCTTCCTACTTAATCTTCTATGCGCCATAATTCGGTTCAGAAAATGTTGACTTTGATCATACTTGGGGGGGGGTGGGGGCGTGGTTAAGAGGAGAGTATATTTACAGCTAGAATTCACCAACTCAAGTATTTCATATATATATATATATATATATATATATATATATATATATATATATATATATATATATATATATATATATATATATATATATATATATAAATACTTGACTTTCAGTGAATTCTAGCTATATATATATATATATATATATTTATTTTTTGATATATATAAATAAAAAATACTTGAATTTTAGTGTTCATTTATTTACACAAAAACACACACACACACACAACACTCATCTACTCATTGTTGTACTTGAAAGTACAATGCTTTGTTAAGGGTTGAATTGTCCATCCTCTTTCTATTCTCTGTCACTATTTTTCTAACCATGCTGAACACCCTCTCTGATGATGCATTGCTGTGTGGCACGCACAAAAGTGCTTTCATCAAATGCACGAGAGTGTGGAATCTTCCATCTCTCCCTAGCATGGCCCAAAACCGGTCAATCCTTGCTTCCTGGGGAAGATCTTCCCTGGCAAGCAATTGGTACTCCAGTACTTGTACCCGGAGGCTGGTCAGGTCCAATCGCAGCTGCGGCAGACTTTTTTTTTTTGGGGCGTGGCCTCTAGCTCCGGCTGAATACCGGGAGTTTGTCGGGAGAAAATCTCTGTCGGGAGGTTGTCGGGAGAGGCGCTGAATATCGGGATTCTACCGCTAAAAACGGGAGGGTTGGCAAGTATGACTTTGATTGCACAACGGGGCGACGGGGTTCGGTTGGAAGAGCGGCCGTGCCAGCACCCTGACGGTTTCAGGTTCGAGCCCCGCTTCCGCCATCCTAGTCACTGCCATTGTGTCCTTGGACATGACACTTTACCCACCTGCTTCCCAGTGACACCCACACTGGTTTAAATGTAACTTAAAGATGTAGATAATGGGTTTCACTCTGCAAAGCTTTATAAAAATATAATGCACTTCCCTTCACAAAATACTTGAAATTGCCACAAATGCACTAGGACTGAGACCTACTAAAATAGGAGCGCAGCATGTCTGATGTCATGTTTGCATGGGTCAATTTGCGTTCATATTAGACATCGCATTTTTTTGTAATGTATTTAAAAAGATCTGATTTGACAAAAAAATCTAAACTTGACATCCTACCCTGCAGTGTGAACGTAGTAAGTCTTAGACACGTTCTGATTGCTTATGCGGTGTCGTAAGAGCCCAAAGCCATGCCTCTACTGCAAATGGTTCAAGGATAGCTTTACATTTACTTTGGCTATAACTTTTTAAGGTCTTTTACTTTTGCAAAAAAAAAAAACAATGCTGAAACATGATGTAAATACTCCCATGTCTTTTTCGTACAAAATAAAAGGACATCGATTTGAGGTTACAGCACAATAGAATGAAAGAAAAGAAATGTAGAAATGAAAGCCGAGGAGGTCAGGAGACAACACAATGTCTTCCACGGAGCACATAAAAGGACATGACAGTTGGACATGAATGACAAGTAATGGGACATAACGAGGAGGAGGGACGACAAAAAGTACCCTGGCTTTGCCCGAGGCATGTCGGTGACGTTTCTCCACCTGGATCCAGGCATCCGGGGCGTCTTTTGGTTCATCTTTGAGTGGGCCGGACTCTTGGCTGGAGGGGTCGTGCTGCGCTGGGTCCTGAGGTCCTGCAGGCTCGGTCGGGGTCTCCTTCACAGGCGATGAGGCTGCAGTGCAAAAGGAAAACACTTCTATTTTTAACCTTGCTGAATGTATGCACACTCATTGTTGTTGTGACTGATTCCTTTAGACAAACATGAAAATATTTCAATTGCTAGGTTGCAATCACGTGACCTAAAGGCACTTCCAGGTTTCAGGCGATGGTCTAGAGCCCCATTAGGCTACTTTTTTTTTTTACGTGCATCAGTGCAGATTTGGGCGTATTTTTGAAAGGTTTAGAGGCAAACATATAAGGGATCATGAACAAATATTTAAAATGGGATGGAGTAGATTTATGCACTTTTAAGAAAAATATTTTGAAGGATTCAAACCATTTATCACCAAGATGTTACTGCTCGCCTCAACCCACTTCCTTTGACACAAGGATTTAAAGACCAAAAGATGGGAGGCACATCATGTCTTTACATCTGAGGTGTTAAAGTAATGTATTTGATTGACATAACGAGTGCTGTGCTGCTGTGATTTTGACACTAATAAGAAAAAGGATAAGTTTGTTTGCAGTTGATTTCCTGCTACAAATATTAGTCTCATCTACAATTCATGTCTGCAGTTGTTTTTACGGTGTGAAGTTCATATTTTGTCTCATTTTTGTAGCTATAGATGTCCCTGTTGTTCAGCAATGTTTGCTAGCGATATCAGGATTCAGTATATGTTATTAATCATACCAGAGATTTATTCATCTACTTTATTAATACTATTTAGGATATTTTCTTGATGCTAACATATCACCAAAGACTCTAGAATGTGATCATCTGTGTCGAATAAAGCATTTGGCTTTCCTGCACAACAACAACTAAGACTTGACTTTCTGTTATGAAAATCGACAACAAAATTAAGGTGCATTTGACCAACAATCACAATATTTATTACTAGGACTTAACATGACGTTAAGTTTATTTGCAGAAGCAGGTCTTCTTAGTTCTATTTAGACATAAAAAACACAAAAGAACACAAACTAATGCGATCTCTTGTCCTTTATGTTTAGTTCTGCTCTCAAACACTGCTAGTATAGTAGAAAAACAGTTTCTCAAACAAATCAAATGTTCAAACAAACATTTTACAAAGTGATCGCTGCAGACACGAGCATGGTCCGACTGTATCCCACAAGAGGATGACAGTGATATTTTTAAGAGCCATTTCCTTCAACGCACTTTTGTTTTTCCCCCTGACTTTATTACCTTTATGAACCACTTCTTTCGAGACTAAGAAAGCTCTTTCTTATCTCTCCATTTTAACAATTGGAACACCCAAGAACAGTACAGCAATACAGCGTTTTCTACTCAAACTCTACACTCACTTGTTTTAATGCTACACTCAAACTGCTTGACCATCGTGTCAATTAAGCCGCCAAAAGAAAAACAGATATGACGTCATATGCAACCTGACTTAATAAAAAGGACTTATCCCATGTAAATGTTTGCATGTACCAGAGTACTTTGTTGAGCACTTACCGGCATTTACAGAAGTAAGGGTCCGGCGAGGAACAAATTCGGGGCAGTGAATGAGCTGAGAGAAATCGGTCCGCGGGGAACCCACTACTGGTGGGACGGCGATGGGCCAGCGCTCCGGCTCCACTTTGCAGCGAACTCTTTCGTCCACTAGCTCCACCTCTGTGCTGTTTTTCAAAGCCTGCAGATAAGTTCAATGTAGTTTGACCCTTCTACTGTGATTGGAATGTGTCTGCTCGTAGCCATGGAGGAATGTACGCCATTACCTCCATGATGATGCTGATGTCCGTGGTGAGCGCCTGGACTCTGTGAAAGCTGGCGATGAGGGAGATGGGGAGGAAGCCCTTCGCATCCATCTTTCTCCTCAGGTAGAAATCTCTCTCCAGATTGTGGAGGCTGAAGTAGTACTCGCTGGACAAGGACATGGGAAAACTGCATTAAAACTTTGAACTTCATGGACATGCAACCAGTGGCCACTTTATTAGGTACAAATCTCCCCGTTTATAGATCAGAATGCTTAATTTTCATTCACTATTAGGTTTGTGTACCAAAGTACAGTGGTACCTCGGTTTTTGTTAGTAATCCATTCCACAAAGTGAGACAAAACCCAAATCGTATGAAAACAAAATAAAGTAAACCTAACAAATGTATTCCAAAAACGCACATATATGAAGACAAAACACTTTTAATAGATAAAATCATAGTTTTACATGCAGAAAACAATGTGAAATGCAAAATCCATCCATCCATTTTCCACCGCTTATCAGAGTCTGGGTTGCGGCGGCAGCAGTCTAAGCAGAGATGCCCAGACTTCCCTGTCCACCTCCTCCAGTTCCACAGGGGGGACACCTAGGCGTTCCCCAGGCCAGCTGTGAGACATAGTCCTTCCAGCGTTTCCTAGGTCTGCCCCGAGGCCTCCTCCCAGCTGGACATGCCCAAAATCACCAGGGAGGCGTCCAGGAGGCATCCGCAAGTAGAAGCCTGAGCCACCTCAGCTGAAGGAGCAGCGGCTCTACTCTGAGCCTCTCCCGGATGACCGAGTTCCTCACTCTATCCCAGATATCCTGCGGAGGAAACTAATTTCTGCCGCGTGTATTAGCGACCTTGTCTTTTTGGTCATTACTCAAAGCTTGTGACCATACAAAATGATGAATGGAATGTATAAATGAACATTAACCATCACTTTTAACTGTATTGAAGACTTGTCTGAAGACTTTTTTTGGTAAGTATTCATTGTTCGTTTCATCATTATCGGGCGACCCTGGGCGCCAGGGCGCACTCAATTACACGCCGCCACACTTCGGTCCACCAAGGGAACAGGGAAGTCCTCCTTCTCGAGCCCTGCATCCATTGATAGTACATCTGGGAAGGTGAGGCTGCTGTAGCGGACACAGGGTCTGGATTACCCCAGTGGCCCGATAGCAGTGCCCAGCTAACGAGAGCCTCTGCTTAGCGACCTTCTGGGGTAGTGGCGGAATATCTCCGTATATACGCTCTAAGGTAGCATGCTCGGACCAGTGGATGTTTTGGACACGTCTCAGCAACAGCTTCTGTTGTTGTGTGGTGAGAGTCCACGTTTCTGCGCCGCAGAGGAGAATAGGCTCGATCAGTGTTCTAAAGATGTACATTCTTGTCTCATTACCAATGGTCGAGTGCCATGGCCTATGCAGCTTATTGCAGGCTGTCCATTCCAAGTTGTTGTGGAACTTCATATCTTTGCATCCTTTGCATATCCATATTATATAAGACCCAAGATACTTGAAGTTGGTTACTTGGTTTATTCTGTCACCAGAAGTTGACAAAAAGCAGAATCTTGGAACTGACGAGATTACTTCAGTCTTGCTTTCATTGCAGTGGAGTCCTCCTATGTGGCACGCAGCGTTTTCTAGTGAGTGGAGAAGGGATTAAGCATTTGTGACAAGATCGGGGACCAGAGCAATGACATCGGCAAAATCAAGGTCAGTAAGGTGTGTGGCAGGTTGCCTTCTGCTACGTCTCGGCTGGAGCTGTAGGCACAGGACATAGTCCGATACAATGATAAACAAAAATGGAGCTAGCGTGTCCCCTTGTAAAACTCCCGCCTCGATTTGGAAGAACGCAGTTCAGCTTTAGCCTGAGTGTTGGTATAGAGTGCTTTAATGGCGGCAATAGGTTGTGGAATGCCGTACAGGGGGACAATGTTGAACATGGCTTCCCGATTGATAACAGTTGAAGGCTTTCAGAAAGTCCTTAAAGCAGATTGTGAAGTCCTTGTCAAGCCTTTTTATTTTTTCCATTATGCGAAGTAGAGCCAAAATTTGTGAAATGACAGATCGGCCCCTTCTAAAGCCATTCTGGTTGTTGCGCAGAGGTGGGTCAACTGCGGGCACAAGTCAATTCAGCAGAAGATTGTTCGATATTAGAGCTATGCCTCGATAATTGGGGGCCAAGTCAGTTCGCCGTTTTTGGGAATTGGCACAATACCACACTTCGTCCAGGCAGACAGTGGCGATCAAACAGAAAAGGTGCGATTACAGAACTTGAGCAGTATGTGGTGAAAAAGGGGCTCTATCCAGATGAGACTGGGGATGTTATCGATGTCCGGAGACTTGTTGGATCTCAGAGACTCTACTGCCTCACGCAGCTCCTCTATGGTGAATGGAAAAGCGCTAATGTCAAACAGCTGGGCAATCTGGATAAGAGGTAAGGTGGGTCTCTGCTACGGGGCAATCAGCCCCGTAGCAGATTTTGAAAGTTCAATATCAGTTTTCTGTTTTTTAGGGGATCCTTCTTTGATGAGAATTGATGGCTTACTTTTTCATCCAGCAAGATCATTATTATTAAAAAACCAGGCTTCTGCCTCCATCACGCCCTTTTGAACCTCATCCTTTCAAAAAGAAAGAGCTATCAATCTGTCTATTCTTTCTGTGTCCGGGGCGAGTGAGGTTTCCCGTGTGAGCTTACTCAAGGGGTTGCACACTAGAGAAGAACTAAACATGCAGGCTTCTACTCTCTTTTACTTGCCTTCCTTGAGCCTCAGAACTCCTGTGCACATTTACGGCCTCACAGACGGTCGGAAATTATAGAACTCTTTTTAAAAATGCAATTTTTTTTACTCCAGTGTTTGAATAAAATCTGAGGGAGCCTGCTCTATTCCATCTACAGCTTATTGTTGCCACTGTGTCAAGGTAAGCTCTGTTTTCCACATCCAAACCCTTTTGCGTAGCGTGCCGTAGACCTTTAAAAAAAATTGTTTTGCAGAGCGGATTGTAAAAGGCTGCAATTGGTTGATTTTTAGACCATTCTTGTGTTAATACCATTCATTTGCGGGGCATACAGCCCACCTTTTCAAACGCCTTTTCCACCGATTTCCAATCAACACTTCCAATAAATGTGTTGGAACACAGCACCAGTTTTAAAAACACTACACAAGAATGAAGGCATACTTGCCAACCTTGACACCTCCGAATTCGGGAGATTATATGTAGCTAGAATTAACTGAAAGTCAAGTATTTATTATATATATATATATATATATATATATATATATATATATATATATATATATATATATATATATACAGTGGGGCAAAAAAGTATTTAGTCAGCCACCCATTGATCGTCAATGGGTGGCTGACTAAATACTTTTTTGCCCCACTGTATATACACTATATATGTGTGTATTATTTACACATATACACACACACACTCCTCTACTCATTGTTGTATTTGAAAGTGCAATGCTTTGCAGCCAGTAGCACAGCCTTTGAAGGAGCATATGTATGGGCAGTGTAATATTCTGGGTTGGAGTCAATAACCAGGCGAGGCGATGAAGTTACGTCTCTTAACTTCATACTTCAGAACCGACTCCCACACTTGCCGTCAGGGTGCCCAATACAACGTAAACCGTTGGCCAACCAAAAAGTAACCACAGAACACTATACCCAACATTCACCAGGAGATGGCAACAAACAACTCCGATCACTCTATTACAGGCAGCATCTGTGAAATTTAATTTGCAGGAAAGGAGTGAGTTTAGGGTTGAATTGTCCATCCTCGTTCTATTCTCTGTCACTCGTCGTCGCCATGACTGTCTCTTCTTCGTCTCTTTCGTGTTGTGTGTGCAGTTGTGCACTCTCCCGAAGCCGTAGATGTTATGACGTGACTGAACCGGCACGCTATTTATATGAAGGAAAAGCGGACGTGACGACAGGCTGTCCTCGCTCAGGTCCGCATGGACCTGGAGGGGGCGTGCCTTAAGTCCGGCTGGAAATTGGGAGAAATTCGGGAGAATGGTTGTCCCGGGAGGTTTTTGGGAGAGGCACTGAAATTCGGGAGTTGTGAGGGTTGGCAAGTATGAATAAAGGGTTTCCCCTTGATGTATTTGATTATGGCGGTGCGCCACAGCAACATATTAGCCGCCACACTTTGTGAGTTTTTTTTCTCAATGAAAACAAAATAAAATAATATGAGGTATTGTATCGTCCAGAAAAAAACACACCAAGTCAGATGTTAATTTTAGCATTTATTGCCAATTTTATGTTAACTGGCCCTATTCCAAAAAGTATTTCCTTCGTGCACACACGTCTATCTCCGTGTTTCACTCCTCGACACACATTTCCTCAATCTCCGCCCGCACAATGTGTTCACAAACCATGGTAAAAATGTTCATAAGACACGAACATACATATTAACACTAGCAGGTAGTTGCAGTATGAATGGCTATGTATAGTTTATTTGCGCACTATTGACTAGCGATGCACCAAAACTTTGGCCGCCAAAAAAAGACATACTTCTGTGATCACCGGAACAGAGTTCCTGAAACCGAATGTTGTGATGAGTTAAGCCAAACGCACAGCGTTATTTGGATCGGAGGCAGCATGTCTGCGATGTGGACGTACTTTGATGTATCCCAGATATACCCGCAGACAGCGATATTCAAAATTGCGCAGTCAGTGCGTTGAGGGGATCCGGTTTGGTGGCTGCAGGATTAGGTCTCTGCTTTTTGCAGATGATGTGGTCCTGATGGCTTCATCTGGCCAGGATCTTCAGCTCTCACTGGATCGGTTCACAGCCGAGTGTGAAGCGACTGGGATGAGAATCAGCACCTCCAAGTCCGAGTTCATGGTTCTCGCCCGGAAAAGGGTGGAGTGCCATCTCCAGGTTGGGGAGGAGACCCTGCCCCAAGTGGAGGAGTTCAAGTACCTGGGAGTCTTGTTCAGCAGTGAGGGAAGAGTGGATCGTGAGATCGACAGGCGGATTGGTGCGGCATCTTCAGTATTGCGGACGCTGTATCGATCCGTTGTGGTGAAGAAGGAGCTGAGCCGGAAGGCAAAGCTCTTAATTTACCGGTCGATCTACGTTCCCATCCTCACCTATTGTCATGAGCTTTGGGTTATGATCGAAAGGACAAGATCACGGGTACAAGCGGCCGAAATGAGTTTCCTCCGCCGGGTGGCAGGGCTCTCCCTTAGAGATAGGGTGAGAAGCTCTGCCATCCGGAGGGAGCTCAAAGTAAAGCCGATGCTCCTCCACATCGAGAGGAGCCAGATGAGGTGGTTCGGGCATCTGGTCAGGATGCCACCCGAATGCCTCCCTAGGGAGATGTCTAGGGCACGTCCGACCGGTAGGAGGCTACGGGGAAGGCCCAGGACACGTTGGGAAGACTGTGTCTCCCGGCTGGCCTGGGAACGCCTCGGGATCCCCCGGGGAGAGCTGGACGAAGTGGATGGGGAGAGGGAAGTCTGGGCTTCCCTGCTTAGGCTGCTGCCCCCGTGACCCAACCTCGGATAAGCGGAAGAAGATGGATGGATGGATGGATGGATGGACAGCTGACACTAGTGGATTTTAAGGAGAGGAAGGCTGCCAGCAAGGCGAAGCAAATGTAAAATCAGGCTCTCTGCAGCTCGCCTTTTGTTGCGGAAATGAAGCGACAAAAGTAAAGAAAGAGTCTCTAAACATGAGTACAATCTGCAATAACACCAGAAATTAATGGTAGATTTGCTTTAACTTTAATTTTTAAAAAAAGAGTGGCTAAAAGGATTGGAGAAATTTCTCGAGAGAAAACATTCTCAACAAAGTACATTGTATAAGAAGCAGCAACAATTGAAAAGTAGAGCAAAATGATATGTCAGAAAAAATATATATGTTAATACTATAACTAATCACAGATTTGTTTTAAATGTATGTATATATGTGTATATTTAGTTTCCATTGTCCATGAGCAAAAAAGCCAAATCCATAAACCAGCTGGAGCCACATCAGAAGCATGAAAGAGCTGCAGGTTGCAGACTCCCTCCACTATTGTTTCTCACCACATTTCTCGGTACCTTCTTTGGAGTTTTTCCTTGCCCGGATGTGGGTTTAGATCAGGAGATGTTGTTTGTGAAGCCCTTTGAGGCACTTACGATTAAGGGCTGTACAAATAATTTGTGATTGATTGATATAAATAAGTAGCAAACGTAGTAGTAGTAGTTTAGGGGCAGCAAAATAAAGTTATATGTTGACAATTTAGAACATATACATTTCATACACAGTACATATATGCAAAGGTATTTGGTAAAATGTCATGTTTGAAACATTTCCTGCAAAGCTTCAAACAACTGAAGCACTGATGATAGCACACTCTTCAGCAGAGAAAGGCCTGCAGGCAGTAAAGAATGTAGTTCATGTTAAAGTAACGCTGGCTGAGTGAGCAGGCTGAATAACGCTGACAAGACGAATGAAGACGAGAATACATGACTCCGCCCCCTACACATACGACAACCCCTTCTTTTCCCTTCTCACCCTCCTTTAAAAAAATATTTTTTAGAACATTCTAGTAGTCTAGTGTGCATTGATGCTAAAAGAGCAGAGTGAATACTGCCCTCTGCAGGACAGTTCAAAGTGCTCACTCTCCTTTAGATATGCCGGTTTATTCTATAAGTCAAGAAATGTAAATAAAAACACAAAAGAGTAGCTTTATGGCAATTACGTCTAATCATATATAAATAAGACCTACGCCAAGGTCAGGGTTCATCTGTCTACTCACATTTGTCGTTTGATGTACTCTTTGAGGAGCTTCTCGTCCACCGTGTACATCTGCACTTTGCTGCCGTCGTCGTAGTAATAAACCATGTTGGTGCCGAAGTCTGAGACTGGAACATCCGAACTCTGCGAGTACTCAAAGCGACCTGAGGGAGGAGGAGAGGCGACACCTGTAGCCTTATACTCAGTGTAAATGGACGCCTCTCCATAAATCAGTAGGTATTATCGGATTTCCCTCAGCAAATAAGAGTGTACTACAACAATGTACAATCAAAGTTGTATTCTCTATTTATTACATTTCAAACATATTTCAATTCCAATGAGGCGAAAATGTGTGTGTGAGGGTCACCATAAGAACTAATCTGTAACAGGCGATCACAAAATCCCTAAATGAATTGAAAATGTGTACCAAATTCAAATTAAATTCTGAGAATTTGCGAGTTTGCAAACAGGAAGTAGAAGTGAAAATCAAGTTCAAATTGAAGGAAGTAGAAATTATATTTGACCAGCATGGAAAAAAGTGTGAACACCTATGGCCTCGTGAATGAGGGGGGACAAAACGGACTTCATACCTCTACCACGACCTCTCCCACGGCCGCGGCCTTTGCCTCGCCCTCGGATCCCTCCGCGGACGGAGCCATCGCTCCTCACACTGGAAGCGTCGTCCCCGAAGTCCCGCGGCTCTCTCCTCCAATCTGCAGAGTAGATGACACGTTTGCAGGTGCTTCTAATGCAAGTCATTTTTCAGACGACACAGCCTTATTGCATTTCCTGGGTGTCCGCGGCGTCGTTACGCTAGCAGAGGAGCTGTTGAGCTAGTAAGTAAGACATGTCGCGTTGGACATAGGGGCGGCGGCACACAGGCGAGGGGGCGGAGCACGGACAACAGGTTAAATCAGGAGAAAGCAAGGAGCCACTTACTCCTGCCGCCATCATGCGCCCTGTTGCTAGGGAGCGCGCAAGCGGCCGACGTCAGGTCGGGCAAGTCACTGCCAGGCTCGCTGTCCGAGTGCACGGGGGCCCCGCCAGGCGTCTTGGCGCCGTCTTCCTGGGATGCCTCCTCCAGCGGCAGGGACACCCACTTAAGTTTGTTACCTAGCGGCGGTTGCACAGCGGAACAGAGCTGACACGCAGCACATCCAAGAACATGACTTTGACTGACTGGAGAAGATGGAGGCTTCCTTCTCAGGACCTTAGAAGAACTTTCAGGGAGTGTTTGTTAAGAGTACAAACACTTGACAGGATCTCCCTTTTTCTCCTGCCCTCCATAATTATGATACTCCTAAAACTACAAATGAAGTAAAAACTAGGGGTGTAATGATTCGATTCCAAATTTGTGGTTGTCGATACGATTCAGGGACGCTATTTTTTTTTAGAACTATACAATCCGAGTTGAAATCGCGTCAGTAACTTTTGAACAAAACAAATTAAGCAGTGTGACTGTGAAATGAAAACTGGACACTGCAGGTGAAGTTTCCTATATTCCTGTTATTTATATAAATGAATGATGGACACACGCAAGTAAACAATTAATGGCCAATGCATTCACATCTTATTTGAATAAAATGCAACCAACACTTAAGGTTGAACTAACAAGAGGAAACCTTTTCTGCTCACATTTTCAACATTCAAGCAATTTTCAATTCAAGTACAGTTGCCAACATTTTGGCAGTAGAATTACCTGCTAAATAAAATTATTTGACCCGGCCATACAATATCTGTTCTCCGATTAAGGACATGTACGGCCCCTCACTTCCTACTTTCCATTGATTTGTTTCTGATTAAATTACTTCTCCTTGGTTGCCGGTTGTTGCGTTGTCGCTTCATGGTGTTGTGTTCCGGAAGCCGGTTCGTCGCTGTAACTTGCTCCGCTGTTGCTCCCGTTGCGTCGGTCGCATCTTTTGTGGCTTAAAGTTGTGTTGCGGCTTTATAGTAATGCGTTGTGTCGTTTCGATTTGTTGTGGCTTTTGCAGTCGTGCAGTAGCTGAAAGTCTTTGTGTAGTGATTTATGATATTGTCTTGTGGCGTTTGCATTAGTTGTGACCTTTCTCAACCATCATAGATATCGCCATTTTTGTTTTGATGACGCCACTTTTTACTTTAGAAAAGAAAAGTGTTGGATATTCCTCTTGTTGCCTTATTTGTATTTGACTTTCTTAAATGTTTGGCTAGAATTGTATTCAACAAAACCAGATTTATTTTAAGTCAAATAGAAATGTATCAGAGCTGTTTTTCTATTTTATGGAGGAATGTAATTAATCATAAAACTGGCACCCAATGCTATTAAAAGTATTTCAGATTTTGAATCGAGAATCCAGCCCTAATAAAAACATTCCTGTGCTTTATTTTGAAGAAAAAAAAATTAAAAACCTACAACTGGTCGCGCACTTGAACTGAGTTGACACTTGGCAAACGTGAGGAGAGAAAGTTCAAGAGAAATGTATTTCAAGTTACTGCATTTCTTGTATAAGCCTGTGTAAATTACCCTAATTATTTTGCCATTACTAATGACTGACGTCTAACTTTACACAGTGTGTGTCTTCAATCTTCCGTTTGGACGTCTCTGAGTGGAGTTTGTGTGTTCTCCCCATACGTGCATGGGTTTTCTCCGGGTACTCTTGGCTTGCTCCCACATTCCAAAAATATTCACGTTAGATTCACCGGTGACTGTAAGTTGTCCATAGGTATGAATGTGAGTGTGAATTTGTATGTCTATATGTGCCCTGCGATTGGCCATGCTAATTTTTGTTAGCCTGTCTATGAGCTGGTGCATTGTACATTAGCATTAACTTAGGGGCATCAGAGCCAACATTCATTTAGCATAACTGTATTGTTTTTTTTTCAGTGTATTCCAAACTACATTATTAATTTACATGTATGTGCACTTCATATGTATGTATTTTATCCATCCATCCATTCAGCCATTTTCCACTGCTTGTCCCTTTTGGGGTCGCGAGGGGTGCTGGACCTCTCAGCTGCATTCGGGCGGAAGGCGGGGTACACCCTGGACAAGTCGCCACCTTATATGTATGTATGTACAGTATGTACCGTATTTTTCGGATTATAAGTCACAGTTTTTTTCATAGTGCGACATATACTCCGGAGCGACTTGTGTGTGAAATTATTAACACATTACCGTAAAATATCAAATAATAATATTTATCTCATTCGCGTAAGAGACGAAGCAAATGTCCGCAATCGTCACACACACGTCAGCAATCGTCACACACGTCAACCAATAAGAATTTGGCGGGGGCGGGTCATGGCAGAAGTGCATTTTGCGTCATGGCAGAAGTGCATTGTGGGTCATGGGATGCTAACTGCTGCTACATCCGTAGCTATTAAAATTGATTATTTCAACATTGGCGGTAACTTATAAAAACTGAGAAGGGCTGAACTAAAATGGCCCCGAAAAGGAAATCATATACTGCAGATTACAAGCCGGACGTAGTGAAATATGCAGCAGAAAACAGGGATAGAGCAGCAGAAAGAAAGGAAACGGTGCATACCAGAGGCGGTACCGGGGAGGAAGATTTCATTGGATTTAGCGATCGGGAGCGACAGATTGTTTGGTAAACGTATAGCATGTTCTATATGTTATAGTTATTTGAATGACTCTTGCCATAATGTGTTGTGTTAACATACCAGGCACGTTCTCAGTTGGTTATTTGTGCGTCATATGGCGTACACTTATTCAGCCTGTTGTTCACTAGTCTTTATTTATTTTAAATTGCCTTTCAAATGTCTAGATTTTATCAAATAAATTTCCCCCAAAAATGTGACTTATACTCTTTTTTCCTTCTTTATTGTGCATTTTCGGCCAGTGCCACGTATACTCCGGAGCGACTTATAGTTAGAAAAATACGGTATGTATGTATACCGTATTTTCCGCACTATAAGGCGCACCTAAAAACCTAAAATTTTGTCAAAAGCTGACAGTGTGCCTTATAATCCGGTGCGCGTTATATATGGACCAATATTGAGCCTCCAACAGGTAAAAGTTTCAATCAATCAATCAATCGCAACTACGGTAAGCAGCCACCGACTTAATTTTCCCCCGTCTTCATTTTCCCCCGTAGAAGAAGTTATTTTTCTACCGTAAGCAGCCACCCCTGTAGAAGAAGAAGAAGCGCACAGTGCATGCTGGGATATATGACTGCGCGAGCAAGCAGTTTCATTTCCATTTGTTTGTTTATGTGAAGACCCCAAAATGGCTCCTATTAAGAGACACGCTTACGACGCAGAGTTTAAACTTAAGACGATCAGTCACGCAGTAGAACACGGGAATAGAGCAGCAGCGACATTGACTCGATTAATGACGACTTTGACGAGACGGAGTTGGATGTTGGATGCTGCATGTTGGATGCTGTATTCGCCCAACTGTTTAATTTGGACACTGAAGAAGAATTTGAGGGATTCGTGGATGAGGAATAACTTCATAAAGTGAGCTTTACATGTTTATTTTGTGTGTTGTGTTGTGTGACATTAACGTTTGAGCAACGTTGAGTTATTGATATATTGTTATTGCTCTGCACTATTTCGAGTGTTACTATATTGTGATTACACTAACGTTTGATTTACAGTAACAGTATCACTGTTTTTTACTGTTTTTGTTTATTGAATCAGGGAAAAGTTCCCCTCCACTATGTCAAGTCAAGTCAACTTTATTTATATAGCACGTTTACGACAACTTTTAAATTGAACCAAAGTGCTTTACAGGTTAAAAAAGCATAGAGCAAAAAAACAATAACAAAAACAAAACAGAGACTAGAAATGGTGGCCAAATGGGCAGACTCAGCTCAGGTCAAAGGCCTGCGAGAAGAGTATGAAGGGTTTTGAAGACCGCGAGGCTCTATGATATAAATGTTGCACTACATGTTATACTTTGCTGTTGTTAAAAGATAAACAAAACACCACGTCACTGACTTTACCTCGGGAAAAATAATAAAACAGCTGTTTATTGATTTTGGGAGTGAACAGGGTTGTCAGAACGCTGGTTTGTAATCTATTAATAAAGTTTGACTGACCTGACTGTTTTGTTGACATTCCCTTTAGCGCAGCTCCATCTAATGCAGGGGTGGGCAATTAATTTTCACCGGGGGCCGCATAAGCAACCCGAGCACTGCTGGAGGGCCACACGACAATATTTCAATTAAATTTTGCTCAATATTATTTTTGATATACCGTAAGATAAATAATAATGATGATAATAATAATAATAAATAATAATTAATAATAATAATAATAATTTAATTTAACCTAACTTAACTTTATACAAAAGCAGATTGCTTTTGATGGTCACTTTATCCTGCATTATCCAACATTTTTCCCCGTCAGATTTGGACAACCATCTGTTGTTAAAAATAGTTTTTAATCATATTTATTTTATATTGTTTTTTATATTGGTTTTATATGTAATTGTTTTTTCTTTTTATTCAGTCATTGGTGGAGCTAAGGATAATATTTGAATATTGTTTTTAATATTGTTGTGCAGCACTTTGGAAACATTTTGTTGTTTAAATGTGCTATATAAATAAAGTGGATTGGATTGTCACACCTGCCAGCTTGTCCCATTTCAGTCCTAACATGTCCAAATAAGCATTTACCTATGTGAACAAGTCATTACCTGTGGTTGTCTCTTTAATTGACTGCATGGCTGCCAGCTACTCCGTGATTTGAAAGTCTGCAGTTATCCCACGTAAGAAGAAGAGCAGCTGGGCGGTGTCACGTACATCACAGCTCTCATCCAAAGTTAGCGAAAAACAGTCCATGTCTCCGGGCATACAGCGCAACAAAGTCCAATAAGCACTCCTTAATAAACTCTCCGTCAGAAAACGCCTTACTTTTTCTGGCGCTTTTGTGAGAAATGACGAAACTTGTCCTGACAGCTGCAACTCTGGGGGTGTGAAATATGGCAAAAAGTCCTTGCTGGGTTTGCAGTTTTACCATCAACGCATCTGCCTCCCATGCGCGCGCTTCATCAGACACATTCCGGTATTTTCCCTCGTGTTTCTTCGTGTAGTGGCGATTAAAATGATATTCTTTAAACACAGCAACCTGTGTACCACACAGCACACGGCTTTACCATTAATTTATGTAAAGAAATACTTGGCAGTCCATGTCTTGTTGAAAACACGCCATTCGTCATCAACTTTTCTTTTTTTAGCGTCTCATCACTTGTCTCTATGCACCTTCACTCACAGGTTCCCCCCGGACATACGGGATAAATAACACATTTCAAAATAAAAGCAGCACAGTTGTAATGCGCGCACGACAGATGTTTTTTAAACTTTATTTTGTTATTTGTGATTGCGCCGTTCAATTCACTCACAATCGCACACGCGCATACGTCCACACGGAAGTAATACAAATAACGCTTTTCAAAACAAAAGCAGCACCGTTGTATTGCACACTCGATATAGATACTTTTTGAAATTTATTTTGTAATTTATGATTGGCCTTACGCGGGCCGGACAGGGATGCGCAAAGGGCCGGATGCGGCCCGCGGGCCGTACAATGCCCAGGTCTGATCTAATGGATGCATAACGTAACCCCAGCCTCTACTGTAGCGTCTATTCTATGCGCCTTATAATGCGGTGCGCCTTATATATGAACAAAGTTTTAAAATATGCCATTCATTGAAGGTGCGCCTTATAATCCGGTGCGCCTTATAGTGCGGAAAATACAGTGTATATATACATATATATACTGTATATACATATATATATATACTGTATATACATATATATATATACACACACATATATATACATATGTATATATATATATATATATATATACATACACACATATATATGTGTATATATATATATAGATGTATACACATATATATATATACATACACACATATATATATATATACACACAATATATATATATATACATATATATACACATATATATATATATACACATATATATATATACACACACACACATATGTGTATATATATACACACATATATATATACATATATATATATATACATTATATATATATACATTATATATATATACATATATATATATATGTGTGTGTATATATATACACATATGTGTGTGTGTATATATATCTATATATGTGTATATATGTGTATATATATATATTACACACATATACATACATACACATACATATATACACACACATATACATACATACACATATATATATACACATATACATATATACATACATCCACCCATCCATTTTCTACCGCTTATTCCCTTCGGGGTCGCGGGGGGCGCTGGAGCCTATCTCAGCTACAATCAGTGGGGCAAAAAAGTATTTAGTCAGCCACTAATTGTGCAAGTTCTCCCACTTAAAATGATGACAGAGGTCTGTAGTTTTCATCATAGGTACACTTCAACTGTGAGAGACAGAATGTGAAAAAAAAATCCAGGAATTCACATTGTAGGATTTTTAAATAATTTATTTGTAAATTATGGTGGAAAATAAGTATTTGGTCAATAACAAAAATTCAACTCAATACTTTGTAATATAACCTTTGTTGGCAATAACAGAGGTCAAACGATTACTATAGGTCTTTACCAGGTTTGCACACACAGTAGCTGGTATTTTGGCCCATTCTTCCATGCAGATCTTCTCGAGAGCAGTGATGTTTTGGGGCTGTCGCCGAGCAACACAGACTTTCAACTCCCTCCACAGATTTTCTATGGGGTTGAGGTCTGGAGACTGGCTAGGCCACTCCAGGACTTTCAAATGCTTCTTACGGAGCCACTCCTTCGTTGCCCGGGCGGTGTGTTTGGGATCATTGTCATGCTGGAAGATCCAGCCACGTTTCATCTTCAAAGCGCTCACTGATGGAAGGAGGTTTTGGCTCAAAATCTCACGATACATGGCCCCATTCATTCTTTTTTTTTATTTTAAACAACATAAAAAAAGACACAAGATACACTTACCATTAGTGCATCAACCCAAGAAAACCCTCCCTCCCCCATTCACACTCATCCACACTCATTTACACAAAAGGGGCAGTCTCTTTCTGTTATTAAAAACTTCTGGTTCCTACAATATAGAATAATACAGTTTGCAAGGGATACAGTCTTTAGCGCACACATGATTGTGTGTGCTGCTGGTCCACTAACATTTTCATTAATTACTATTTTTTATGTAATTGTTTTTATATTGCTTTACTTTCTTTTATATACAAGAAAAAGTATTTTTCCTTTTTTTTAACTTTTTCAATTTTTTTCAATTTTTTTTTCCATTTATTTATCTTATTTTATTCCATATAAAAATAAATAAATAAAAAAAATAAAATAAAAAAAGTTATTACAAAAAATAATGAATAAATAAATAAAACAAAACAAACAAAGGACCCTATCTTCACCAGACCGGGTTGTCAATGAAATCAGATTGTTCAAAAGGGT
>NC_084733.1:61660765-61780765 GCF_033978785.1 Entelurus aequoreus | reverse complement strand
TTTACCTCCTTGGCCAGTTCTCCAGGTGTTGGCCAGTTGGTAATGTCACCAAAGTCGCCCGACTGAGAGGAAAAAAGCAGAAGTTGTTTGGTATACATGATGTTACACGATCAAAAAGCTGCTCCCCATGTTCAAGTCATTTTAGACACAAACCTTGTTTACATTTTCAATAACCAGTCACATTTACCTACAGCAAGGGTGCCCAAATGTTTTCCACTTACAAATCAAAGGATGCGGGGGCCATTTTGGAAGTTTCACTTTCGAAACCAGTGCGATGTGGATTTTTTTTTAAAGGCCTACTGAAATGACATTTTCTTATTTAAACGGGGATAGCTGATCCATTCTATGTCATACTTGATCAAAGATTCACCAACACAGATGTCCAGAATACTGTGGAATTTTGCGATGAAAACAGACGACTTAATAGCTGGCCACAATGGTGTCCCAATATGTCCGCACAATCCGTGACGTCACGCGCAAACGTCATCATACCGAGACGTTATCAGCAGAATATTTCGCGGGAAATTTAAAATTGCACTTTACTAATCTAACCCGGCCGTATTGGCATGTGTTGCAATGTTAAGATTTCATCATTGACATATAAACTATCAGACTGCGTGGTCGGTAGTAGTGGGTTTCAGTAGGCCTTTAAAGAACAAGAAAATGCAATATCTGTACAAATTTTATTTGAATGCTGATGAGCCAAAGCCACCCTGCAATGCTAACAGTTAAAATGCTGGACAGATAGCATCAAAAAATATCACTCATTGGTATATACCAGCAAAATGAGCTAAAAAAGCTAGCATGATAACAGTACTATGCTAACATGCTAATATTCTTACATGTAGCATTAGTGAAATACTAAAATATATGACATAGGTGTATACCTGCTAAATTAGCTAAAAATAAATGCTAGCATGCTAAAATGCTAACTATAACATGCGGCATGTACCAAAATATGATTTGGGTGTATAGCAACAAAATTAGCTAAAAAAAGCCAGCATACTAACGTTAACATGCTAAATAGCAACATTCGTCAAGTAACAAAATATTTGACGCCGAGATGCACACCTGCAAAATTAGCAAAACAGCACGCCAATATTAAAATGCTACCGATTGTGCAGCGGGCCATTAATGGGGAACTGCACTTTCTTTTGGAATTTTGCCTATTGTTCACAATCATTATTAAAGACTTTTAATGCATTCTAACTCATAAACGTAAATAAAAGTCTGCTTGCAGCAGAGCCAATGGGAGGTCGTCTGTTCCGCCCATAAAATCCACCAAAACATCCAAAAAAACGCCAAACAATACCCCATTTACATTTCGTGACTTGAATATTAACCAAGTATTAGTGATATTGTTATTATAAGCGCTAACACAGACAAACTATAGTGGCGCCGTGATCACGAGCTTGTGTGCCAATGTTGACATGATCGACTGTTCAGCTGATTTCTCGTTTCCTTGCCCGTCAAACTTTATTCTAGATCATAAATCATGTCTCTCACCTAGATAGAAGAAGGCTGAGGATGTACTCCGACAAGCTGGTACACTTTGACAGCCAATTTAGGCCCGGAAATGGCAAGAATGACACGAAAAGACGCTGGTTCCACACCCATTTTCTTCGTGAGGATTATGAGGCATTCTTCATCTGAATGGAAATAAATGAACATCCCAGCAGTCGGCATTCTACTGACAGCAGACCATGTACAATAAGTGAAGTTTTAGTATGTTTGTTAGCTCTCATGAAGTCTGCATTGAGTAGAAATTAGTGATGTTGACGACAATAAAAGCAAATGTCGTGAAGCTAGGGCTGGGTATGGCCTTTTATTAATATCTCAATATTTGTAGGCCATGTCATGATACACGATATACGATATATATCTCGAAATTTTGCCTTGGCCTAGAATTAACACTTGATGCATATAATCACACCAGTATGATGATATTATGTGTCTACATTAAAACATTCTTGTTCATACTGCATTAAAATATATGCTAATTTAAAACTTTTATGCAGAGAGGGAAATCACAACTAAGTCAATTTACCAAAACTGTATTTATTAAACAGTTATTAAGCAGTGGCACAATGGTATGTAAGAAGGTGCGCTTGTTTTATGTCTCTGTGAGAAGGAGTGACAAGAACGAGTGAGAAAAGCCTATCGTGTAATAGGGTTGTGGATCGGCCGCCGATATTTGCCAAAAATGCGTATCGGCAAGGCATGGGAAAATGCCGATCCAGATCCAGTTTTTTTTAAATTCCAGTCCGTGTTTTCCAACGCACCGATTTAAATAATACATTCCACTTTTCTGCTGTGCCCTAATTTCCGTTCCGCATTTTCCAGCACACCTTCAACACATCCACAGGTCTGTGTCTTAACTGTTAAGACGGCCATGTGAATTAAAAGTTACCAGTAAAAATGTCAGCTGTTTCTGTGCGATATAGAAAATTACTATATCGTGATATTCGAGTATACGTTCTCACGCAGTTGCTTTTAGCTGCGGGCATTACATGACAGGCTCTTCTCATTCTTTCCTGTGTCTCCTTCTCAC
Source organism: Entelurus aequoreus (assembly GCF_033978785.1). Lineage (NCBI taxonomy): Eukaryota > Metazoa > Chordata > Actinopteri > Syngnathiformes > Syngnathidae > Entelurus > Entelurus aequoreus. The sequence continues at coordinate 61,778,214 of NC_084733.1, read as the reverse complement.
AGACAGACAAGCGCAGCTTCTTACACACGTCACATACTGTCACGTCATACGTCACATACGTATACGCCCTCGCGCAGCAAAGAGGTAGCAGCATGGGTAAAGTTAGCTGTGATGCGAGTGGTAATACGAGAGAAAGAAGGTGCCAATCTGGTAACAAGTGAAGGAAGAATTAATTCCCCCAAAAAACAGCAGAGGGTCCATCGTCTGGCGGTGGTTTGGCTTCAAGTGGAAATATGTCGAACAAACAACTGTAATTTGTCAAGTGTGGGGCAAAAGCGTAACTGCGTGATGCTACAAAGAGTAGCATTACTGCTAATATGTAGCATCATTTGAAAAGTCACCTGCTAGAGAATGAAGAGTGTTTGAAACTCCGCATGTCAACATCTCCGTTCGGTGCCACACGCCCACACCATCAAAATGCCGAGGCAAACATTTCCAGATCAACACCGTATGAATTTTTTTTGGATTTTTTTAGTTGTGATTTCCTTCTCTGCATGTAAGTTTAAAATGAGCATATATTAATGCAGTATGAAGAATAATATTTTAATGTAGACACATAGAATCATCATACTGCTGTGATTATATGCATTAAGTGTTCATTCAAGGCTAAGGCAAAATATCGAGATATATATCGTGTATCGCGATATGGCCTTAAAATATTGCGATATTTAAACAGGTCAGTTTCTTGTTACCAAACATTGTGTATTATTCAAACTCTCCTAATTCAGCTGGTTAGTTGTTATCAAGAGTACTAAAACCCTTTTCAACATGAATCTGACAACTAAGTAGGCTAAATAACTTTAAACTTTAATACATGCTCGGATAGGCCAGTATCGGTATCGGATCGGAAGTGCAAAAACAACATCGGTATCGGATCGGAAGTGCAAAAACCTGGATCGGGACATCCCTATCGTGTAATGCCCGCAGCTAAAAGCAACTGCGTGAGAATGTTACTTGAATACTCACAATATAGTCATTTTCTATATCGCACAGAGAGAAACCTGTGATATATTGAGTATATTTGATATATCGCCCAGTCCTACGTGAAGCATTTTTTAAATTAATGCGTCGTGTATGCTTAAAATGATCAAAATATGTAAATAATAAATGCTATTAAAAATGTGCCTGTTACTACATTACATATATACGTACATCATGTATATAAAACCTTAATGGAGGTGTTTGGATGTTTTTAAGGGCTTTGTAGGCAGAATAGAGCGGCTCCCCTGGGCTCCATTGTAAGCCAACTTTTGATCGCATGTATTTGCTATTTACAATGCATTAAAAAAATACATTGCCATGTCTTTCATAATGATTGTGAAAGATAGGCAAAATACCAAAAAAGTGTAATTCCCCTTTAAACACTTAGCAACAGGCCGCAATTAGCCCCCCGGCCACACTTTGGACAATGCGAGCCTAGAGGAAATTAAATGTGCTTTATTGTACATTAATTGTCCACTTTTATGAAATCAAGAAAAAGCTACAAACCTTTTGGGTAGAACTGGTAAAAAGCAGGTTTACTTGATTCCCCCCCTCACCTTTAGTGATAATGGCCGCCTGCTGGCCTGTAACGGTAATGCAGGCTCCATGCAAGTTGGAATGAAATGTCTGTTCATACTATGGCAGTAAATTAAATCATTGCGATAAGTAGTCAAAGTTGTGTAAATCAATGAAATCCAGTATTCTAAATAATAAAAAAAGTGGATTTTGTGGGTGTAATTACATTATTGTGTTGTAGCTCTGCGTCCTGCCATGAAACAACACTGTCGCGTGTCACGGTTGACGTGTGACTTTGACAGTGACTATAGAAAAAGTCAAACATGTGCATGTGGGAAGGTCAAAACCTGTCCAGTGAGGAGACAAGCTGGCTGATATTAAAGTTCCGTTCTTTTAGTCATTATATCTGTTAATAAAATGCAATTACAAAGTAGCATTTATTTACATTCCTGCAGTGTTAGTGTGGAATAACTGGTTGACAAAGCATTCAAAATAAGCATTTAATAAAGTTAGCGAGTGACAGGTGTTGGTTTTCCCAGCCCCGCATAATCAAGCTCTGGCACAGACTTCAAAGTGGAAAAACATGAACAGACCCTCCAGGTGCTGACAGGACGCCCAGTCTAACGACTTTGACAAACATGTGTACTCTTGCTTTTTAGCAGCTTTAACATGTGGAACTCAACGTCAAGAAAAAAGGCCACGTTACCTTGCTGGATTTTCTGGTTCTGGGCTTGTTGGCACGGACAACCTTCAGAGCATTTTGTTGATCTGAGGACAGACAATCGATAAGTTACGCGTCATGTCGGGCACAGCTGTCAGTCTCTGACAGCGAGCGACTTGCTCAACACTGGACTGAAAACTCTCTTGCCATGTTTGTGCACCATTGCGAACGTCTGGTAACGCAGGAGGGATAAAAATCCCCTCGCTCGCTCATTGACAGGCTTTTGTGTGCAAACGGCAGCAGTGTGTGTGTGTGTGTGGTGTGTGTACGACCGCAACTGTCGGGCAGACCAGGGAGTGGCCCCTCGTCCGCCAGCAAGCTCTATCGCCTGCCAGAGGATGGCTACCTAGATAAGAGAGCAAAGGGCCAGCAGGCGGGTGCACGCCTGACTCGAGCACCCGGCAGGCTACAAGAACTCTCGCTGTAAAATGATGCCGCGGCCATAGCGGTAAATATAGCTAACCTAAACCCCCAACGATACCAACCTTACACTCCACTCAAATGCTCTTCGCTCCTTGACACACATTTAAGTTCACTTCACATTCGCCTCTATGTACCGTAGTTTCCAGACTATAAGGCACACTTAAAATCATATTTTCCCCCTCAAAAAATTTGACAGTGCGCCTTATAACCCAGTGTAATAAGTGTGACCAGTAGATAGCAGTCAAACATAAGATATGTGTATGACTCAAGTAAATAACACTAAAAATGGGGTGGTATAGCTCGGTTGGAAGATTGGCCGTGCCAGCAACTTGAGGGTTGCAGGTTCGATCCCCTGTTCCGTCCTCCTAGTCACTGCCGTTGTGTCCTTGGGCAAGACACTTTACCCACCTGCTCCCAGTGCCACCCACACTGGTTTAAATGTAACTTAGATATTGGGTTTCACAATGTAAAGCGCTTTGAGTCACTAGAGAAAAAGCGCTGTATAAATATAATTCACTTCACTTCACATTTTATATGTTCCATTAAAAAATATAGAACATTACACACGGCGCTCAAAAATCTATCAAAATGTTTTAGTACGACTTTGGTAAGCTATGAAGCCACACCGCTTGATGGATTGCCGGCGCTTTAAACATACAAGTATTATTTCAGAATAGTTTTATTGCCATTGTTTGAGAACGGGTTCACAAACTAGGAATATTTCTTGGTACAATCGTGCAACATAAAACACATATAACACAGAATAGGTAAAAGGTAATAAATAATAAACATGAGGTGTAACTGAGCTATCAGATCTTGTTATTGTTCATGTGTCTGATAACATGATGTTTATGATGTGTGTATAAGGTAAGGCATTATATGGCGTTTTGTTATGTTATGCAAAAGCAACTTTTCTTACCTTCTGGTATCTGCTGATCTGTGTTTGAGGGCTGCATAAATCCTGAAAAATTGTGTGCTTCCGCCTTTGTAGTCCGTGTCGACCCCGTAGTCGATAAGCTTCTTTTTCTCTATTTTCTTGTTATAGGACATTCATCCTCCACTGTTGCCATTTCTAATATAAAGTACCGTAATTTCTGGACTATAAGCCGCACCTGACTATAAGCCGCACCAGCTAAATTTAGGGGAAAATACAGATTGCTCCATATATAAGCCGCACCCGACTATAAGCCGCAGGGTTTTGATGTGTAATTACCGTAGTATATAGGGGTTCCTGCTACCACGGAGGGGATTGTCGGGACAGAGATGACTGTTTGGGAACGCAAAGCGTCCCATTTATTAACAATAAATCTTTCAATCATTCAATCAAACTTTCACATGTTTGACATGGCGAACAATATTCGTGCAGAGTACAAATAATACAACGGTGCAAAGTAATACAAAGTGCTCGCCTGTACGTTATCAAAATAACCAGCCTACCGGTATATGAAAAGTCAGTCTTTAATCATTGTGTCATCGTCTTCCTCCTGCGTACTAAAACCACCGAAATCCTCTTCGTCGGTGTTGGAGAAGAACAGGCCGTAAATAAGCCGCACCCTTGTATAAGCCGCAGGGACCAGAACGAGGGGAAAAAGTAGCGGCTTATAGTCTGGAAATTACGGTAGTGTAAAGTTCTTACTTATATCTGTCAGTAAACTTGCCATGAAAGCGCTAAAACATACCAGTGTAGTGAGTTTACATTATTCACCCAAGGAACTTTAGTTATTAGAGAGTCGGTCTGACATTTTTTCATGGTACACATTTTCGGCCTTGTTGTTGTTTCCGGATGAGGAGATGCTGCTCTGTTATTGATTTAAGTAAAGTCTGAATGTCATTAAAACAGTTAGCTCCAACTTTTAACACTTCTTCCACTCCCGTCCTTGCACGCTACAACAAATATGACGGAGAAAAGACGCTGCCGAAGGTGAGCCACATAAATAAGACCGCCCATAAAACGGCGCTTCCGGAAGCGACTGTCAGAAAGCGGCTTGAAGATCTGTAAAACATAATTTATGCAACGTTGTGACCAAAGAACCACCATTACATGTTATGTAGACAACAGCAAAGTGTTTTCAATTTAGAAAATAACTAATAATATGACACCTTTAACATGCCAAATAGACCATTCATCGGCAGTGCGCCTTATAATCCGGTGCGCCCTATGGTCCGGAAAAAACGGTACTTCTTTCACAAAGTACCACCTCAGGGAAAACTTGGCTCTCCGAGTAGTGTAGTAGGCTTAAGTATTCATTAAAAACAAGGCAGAGGTTTTATTTAACAAGTATATTTAATATTTTTGGCCACTGTTTGAACTGTAACACAGTGTTTAAATATAAAAAAAATAAAACACTGTACTTTAATCAAGTGATTCTTTGGCGCGTCAATAAATGGAGCCCATTTATCACAGTTTGAGAATCACTGTGCTAAGCTTTTTCAACAAAGAAATTTAGTGTAATATTTGATCAGTATAACATCCATCCTCCAATTTTCTACCGCGTGTCCCTCTCGGGGTCGCTGCAATTAAAAATAATTTGTATTATTTTCACAACATGCCGAGGGCAGTGTTTGCAGCAACATCGTTAGGTGGCGGGTCATTGGCGGCGACGCATGTGAGCAAAAAAGAAATGAAAAGGCAAACAAATATGTTTAGAAACAGATACACGCATCATGTGTATTCATATTAGTTTACGAAAGTGTGCAATTACTCCAAAAAAAGTCACAAAATTTGTCACAAGGAACCTTTTTGAAAAATAATCTAGAGAAGGGCTTTCCAAACTTTTTGACTTGGGGGCCACATTGGGGGGTGTATATTGTAGCGTCCCGGAAGAGTTAGTGCTGCAAGGGGTTCTGGGTATTTGTTCTGTTGCGTTTATGTTGTGTGTTGACTTGAAACTGTTTAATGTTGCACTTTTTATATGTAGAAGAAAAGTGTTGTCATTTTATTTAATCTGAGCAACAATTTGAGGCAGTTTAATGTGGATTAAACCAAGGTACGTAACGAATATATATATATATATATATATATATATATATATATATATGTATATATGTGTATATATATGTATGTATGTATGTGTATATATATGTATGTATGTGTATATATATGTATGTATGTGTATATATGTATATATATATATATATATATGTGTATATATATATATATATATATATATATATATATATATATATACATGTATGTGTGTATATATATATATATATATATATATATATATATATATATATATATATACATGTATGTGTATATATATGTATGTATGTATATATATGTATGTATATATATTAGGGGTGTAACGTTACACAAAAATTTCGGTTCGGTTACACGGTTCGGTTCATTTTCGGTACAGTAAGAAAACAACAAAATATACATTTTTGGGTTATTTATTTTCCAAATTTGTAAACAATGGCTTTATCCTTTTAACATTGGGAACACTATAATAATTCTGCCCACTTTAATCAACATTAAACACCTCAAGTTGTTGCTCAGATTAAATAAAATGACAAAACTTTTCTTCTACATATAAAAAGTGCAACATTAAACAGTTTCAAGTCAACTCATCATGCTTAATTTATTACAGCATTTGGGAAGCCGGTAGTGGTAAATATTATATTTTTATCAACATGTGATAGCAGGGACCCTGCCATTCACAACTAGGCTGCTGCATTACTAATGATTAATATAACTAGGGATGTTAACAATTAATCGATTTTCGATTAATTGCCGTTAAGAAATTACCCGATTAAAATTAACGATTTCAATTAATTGACAATTCCGTTCTGTCACGGTCGGTGCGGTGGTTTTCTGTGTGAAGGTAATGCTGAGTTTATACCTCGCTAGTCCACACGAGGGAGTTGTTGCTTATTGTACTTTTTCCAAGCAGCAACACCATCACGTGACCAGCCCTACATGTCCGCTGTACACATGAGAGTCCACATGCGAGAGAAGAAAAACAAACATGAAGCGACGCAAGAGAAGTGCTGTGTGGGAACATTTCACCCTAAAAGAGGACGATGCAACGTGCAAAATATGTAAGGCTGTTTTGAAGTACAACAATTCAACCAGTTCGTTAAATTACCACCTAAAAAGTTTACATGCCGCTGTGCTTGGAGGAGAGAGTGGAGGCGGAGCACGGCCAGGCCAGCCCTCCGTCGCCGAAGCGTTTTCCAAAAGAAAAGCGGTGTGTGATGACGCACGGGCAGAGGGCATCACCCAGAGGATTTGCAACATGGTTGAAAAGGATATGCTGCCTATAAGCATTGTGGATGGCAAGGGGTTTCGTGAGTTGATGAACTATTGTGAGCCAGACTACCAAATCCCTTCTCGAGAAACAATAACAACCCGCATAGAGGCTCGCTACAAAAGAAAGAAAGCCGAGCTGAAAGCACGACTGTTTCAAGCTGACTGATTATTACATTAATGTTTACACTAATAGTTTGTGAGAGACAAACTAAGATGGGCATAGTGCATGCACTTTATTTTATTTTATGCAGTGACATGTTTTTCATTCAGTTCTTCTGTCAGCCTCACTTGAGCCCAAATGTTAAGTTGAATCAATGACTGTTCTTCTGCAGCAGGCTTAGGTTTACTTATTTTGCTGTTACTTACAATTTCAGGGATGTCTGCCTTATATTTTTTCAAGTTGACTGTCATATAGGCACTTTTCCCAGTTCAAGAGGGATTCAATTAATGTTGCAGCTTGCAGGCTGCTAGCCTTCTAATAGTTTGTGAGACAGACTAAGATGTGCATTGTGCATGTTGTGCACTTGATGTTACTTTATTTTTCTTGTCTTTACAGTAGTGAGTGAGTGACATGTTTTTTCACTTCAGTTCTTGTCAGCCTCACCTGAGTCCAAAGGTGAAGTTCTGCAGCAGACTGCAACAGCCAACAGGCTTACTTATTTGCTGCCTGCTGTTACAATTTTCAGGGATGTCTTCCTTGTATTTTTTCAAGTTGACAGATAGGCATTAGGCACCTTTCCCAGTTCAAGAGGGATTATATAAAATAAAGCTAGCTATTATGGCTGCTGCCACTACCAAGTCTTGCATGTGTGACAAGACTAAAGTGCACTTTATATTATATTCCTCATGTTACAAAGATGACTTACTTTTGTATCAAATAAACATTTGATTAGGGAATACAATGTCCTTTGTATTTTATACCAGCAAAATTTTGATTTTGATTTTGTACCTTATTGAGGGGAAATCTCAGATGGGGGGAAAACGCCGCTTTATCAACTAATCGATGATCGATCGATAAGGTTATCAACTATCAATTAATGAAATAATCGATAATTTGCATCCCTAAATATAACTATAGCTGAAAAAATGGTACAATAGCAATAGGTAGGGATGATGTTTGATAAGAAATTATCGAGTTTGAGCCTATTATCGAATCCTCTTATCGAACCGATTCTTTATCGATTCTCTCATCGAGTCCAGATAGGTTGTTGTATATGGAAAAAAACACACAATATTTGGTTTAACAAAAGCTCACTTTTATTATATAAGAAAAAAATAAAATCTAATAAATAAATAAATATTGACTGTTACCCCCCTAAAAAAATAAAATAAATAAATATTGACTGTTGTTACCCAAAGTATATATATACAGGGACGGCGTGGCGAAGTTGATAGAGTGGCTGTGCCAGCAATCGGAGTGTTGCTGGTTACTGGGGTTCAATTCCCACCTTCTACCTTCCTAGTCACGTCCGTTGTGTCCTTGGGCAAGACACTTCACCCTTTGCCTCTGATGGCTGCTGGTTAGCGCCTTGCATGGCAGCTCCCGCCATCAGTGTGTGAATGTGTGTGTGAATGGGTAAATGTGGAAATACTCTCAAAAGCGCTTTGAGTACCTTGAAGGTAGAAAAGCGCTATACAAGTATAACCCATATATTAAGTGGGATTTTTCAGAAAAACAAATATATACATTAACACAAAAACAACCTGTCTCTGTGATCACTATAGGTGTATAAATAATAATATAGTTTTAAATAAAATCCGTCCCTTGGGCACAAAACTGAAAATAATACAGCTCTCCAAAAAGTGCACTTCTGCTGCTATTTGACATAACTGTTTGTTATGATGCTTTGACATTTTTGCACTTTATTTCTTTATTGAAAGACAATTCTATGAAGAGAAAAGTTGTTTGCAAATGTGGTTACAATGCTAAAAAATGAAAAGTTAAAGCTAAAAAAATAAATACACTTCATTGAGTTAACATTATTTCTTTATAGGGGAAAGATGTGATGTTATGAGCTAGGGAAAATAACAACTACACTACCCAGCATGCAACGGGAGTGACGAGCATGCGTGGTAGCCCCGAAAAGTGTTGTTGCATGTCGCCACCTGGCAGCTAAGAATGAGGTTATGAGCACGCTGTGAAAGTAAACGTCAAGAACTCAGCCAACACGCCTCGTCTGCATTATTTATAATTAGACAGACAACACATATACAGTGTGATTTTGTTTTGTTTACAAGGAAAGAAAAACAAAAGTTAAAAAAGGGAGATCATGTCATATATGTTGTATCAATATGTATGTGCCGCGGTTGCTTGAAGAACGTTGCGACAGCTGCTGTAAAGGAGGTGCGTTGCTAGCCTGGTTGCTATGTTTCCGGTTGGTCGTAAAAGTGTTCGTCATGTGTTTGTACCCTGCTCAAATCTCTCAGTAAAGTTATTCATTGGATTATACCTTTTGTTTTTAACTTTATTACACCTTGGAGCGCTTTTTCCGGTCCATTGTTTTCCTGCTTTCGCCATCTGCGCCTAATGACTGAGCTATGTGACGTCATGTCTTGTGATGTCACACGGAGCATTTCTGGTCGGGACGGGATTCGTTCCCAGGGATTCGATTAAAGAACCAACTCTTTTTCTTTACTATAGTGGTCTCGATAACGGGTACCGGTTCTCAAAAAGGGATTCGAGTCCGAGGACTCGGTTCTTTTCTTATAGAACAACCGGGAAAACCGGTTTCGAGCATCATCCCTAGCAATTTGAGAGACTATTCATCCCTGAACACCATGGAGTTCATGTAGGCTTAATGATGCAGTTACATTATTATATCAACTATCAGAGACAGAAACTCTTCATTTAACATAATGTCCTTTTTTGCTGCTTCAACACAGCTCAATCAACACAGAAAAAGGTAAAGTGAAATAACAGACAGACAGGGCTTTGCTGTCCGTAACACACACAAACACACACCCAGCCAAATGAGCTAACGTTACGCTAAAAGCGAATTAGCCTTCACCTCAATCCAGGACTGCGAGCGAGCTGAGCTGCCTTTTATATTTCTAGAAGGTCAACGGGCTCATAGTGATGTTACTAGTAGTTGACTGGGAGGTGTTTATTATCATTTGGGGAGAGTCCACTGCCTGATGCTTACCTGCTAAACGCTAAGCACTGACTACACGCGCTCTGAATATGCACTGCTGATTGGCTGTTACCGCTCTGAATACGCACTGCTGATTGGCTGTTACCGCTCTGTTTGTAACCAATCACATGGTTGTGTGGGTGGGACAATGCTGGGTGCTGTGTAGAGCAGTGGTCCCCAACCACCGGGCCGCAGCCCGGTACCGGTCCGTGGATCGATTGGTACCCGGCCGCACAAGAAATGTAAAAAATAAAAATAAAAAACAATACTTTTTTTTTTATTAAATCAACATAAAAAACACAAGATACACTGATAATTAGTGCACCACCCCAAAAAACCTCCCTCCCCCATTTACACTCATTCGCACAAAAGGATTGTTTCAGCAGGGATACAGTCCATAAGCACACATGATTGTATTTTTTTATGACAAAAAAACCAAAAACATAAAAAACATACAAAAAGAGACATACAAAAAAATGGGGTCAGCAGGAGTGAATGTGCGTACGCAACTTTCACTGCAAATGTTGGTATTTGTGGAAAGATTCTATGCGAAAATAGTTTGGTATTCCTTCGTGCTCTCTCAACTACGCCCCTGAGGCCGCACTTTGGATAACTTGCCTTAGTGCAATAAAGCTTTCGCTTTTATGTCTTGACAACAGTTGTTAACTAATTTTCAGGTAAAAATGTTAAAGTGACTTAAAACATTTAAGATATGCACTTGAAAGTTGATTAACAACTGCTTTTTCAATGAATTGATTAATAGCCGGTCAGTCAGTCAGTCAGCTTCAATCAATTGTGATCTCTAATTGAAGAAATTGCGTCAAACGGTTAGCGATGACAAGTGAACAAGAATAAAAAATAAATGAAAACCGGGGTAAAACTCATGACGGTTGTTACAAACGTTTCAAATTAAAACGATCAAAAAACCTTGTTGAATTACTGCACTTTGATAAATTGACTGGCGCCAGCTGGCTTGCTTTGAATGCTAACATGAAAACAAAAGTCATTACCGGTTTCCCCCTATCAGAAAAACAAAAAAACAATCCCCAATCTAAACTTGTCTAAACACATTGCTGTCTGGACGACTAAAATATTCAATTGTGCACATTGAACGTACACGCTGTCTCGCAGAGGGATCGTTCTTGATTTTTATGGTGCATTTAAGAACCGCTGAACTAGGGCTGGGCGATATGGCCTTTTTATTAATATCTCTATATTTTTAGGCCATGTAAGGATACACGATATATATCTCGATATTTTGCCCTGGCCTTGAATTAACACTTGATGTAGGGCTGGGCGATATATCGATATACTCGATATATCGCGGGTTTGTCTCTGTGCGATATAGAAAATTACTATATCGTGATATTCGAGTATACGTTCTCACGCAGTTGCTTTTAGCTGCTGGCATTACACTACAGGCTCTCCTCGCTCTTTCCTGTGTCTCCTTCTCACAGACAGACAAGCGCACCTTCTTACACACGTCACATACTGTCACGACATACGTCACATACGTATACGCCCTCGCGCAGCAAAGAGGTAGCAGCATGGGTAACGTTAGCTGTGATGCTAGCGCAGCCGTGCGAGTGGTAATACGAGAGAGAGAAGGTGCGAATCTGGTAACAAATGAAGGAATAATTAATTCCCCCAAAAAACAGCAGGGGGTCCATCGTCTGGCGGTGGTTTGGCTTCAAGTGGGAATATGTTGGACACACAACCGTAATTTGTCAAATGTGGGGCAAAAGCGTTGCTATAAAAAGTAGCATTACTGCTAATATGTACTTTATTTGTTTTAAACTATTGTAGTGGCGTTCTGTACAAAAAGTGCACTTTAATTTAGTGATGTTTTGATTTGTCATCTTAGTGACATTATTCACAAAAGTGCACTAATAGCTTGTTTTAAAATGTCTCTGACAATCTTGAATGTTCTGTTTTAAAATGACATGAATGTTTGTGCCACTGCTTAATAACTGTTTAATAAATACAGTTTTGGTAAATTGACTTAGTTGTGATTTCACTCTCTGCATGAAAGTTTAAAATGAGCATATATTAATGAAGTATGAAGAAGAATGTTTTAATGTAGACACAGAATCATCATACTGGTGTGATTATATGCATCAAGTGTTAATTCAAGGCTAAGGCAAAATATCGAGATATATATCGTGTATCGCGATATGGCCTAAAAATATTGAGATATTTAAAAAAGGGCCATATCGCCCAGCCCTAACTTGATGCATATAATCACACCAGTATGATGATTCCATGTGTCTACATTAAAACATTCTTGTTCATACTGCATTAATATATGCTAATTTTTAACTTTCATGCAGAGAGGGAAATCACAACTAAGTCAATTTACCAAAACTGTATTTATTAAACAGTTAACAGGCAGTGGTACAAACATTCATGTAATTTCCAAAACAGAACGTGCAACATTGTCAGAGACATTTTAAAACAAGCTACTAGTGCATGATGTCACTAAGATGACATATCAAAACAACACTAAATTAAAGTACACTTTTTGTACAGAAAGCCACTACAATAGTTCAAAACAAATAAAATGCACTTTTGTGCATGATGTCACACCAAGATATTTCAATAACTGTCAAATAAAAATTAGCTGCATAATAAGAAATCAAATAGTGTATGTCCTTCGCTATGTGGTAGGTTACTGCGGACGTTATCTCCTTCTGTTTTTGACTATTTTTTTTATACGGTGATGATCTGGAAATGGAAGACGCCAGGCTCAATGTTGACATGCGCAGTTTCAAGCACTCTTCATTCTATAGCGGGTGACTTTTCAAATGCTACAAATTAGTAGTGCTGCTACTTTTTGTAGCAACGCTTTTGCTGCATACTTGACATATTACGGTTGTCTGTTCAACATCTTCCCGCTTGAAGCCAAACCACCGCCAGACGATGGACCCCGTGCTGTTTTTCTTGGGAATTTCTTCTTCTTCTTCATTTGTTACCAGATTCACACCTTCTTTCTCTCGTATTACCAGTCGCACCGCTCCGCCAACACCACAGCTAACTTTACCCATTCCGCTACCTCTCTGCTCCACGAGGGCATATGACGTTACACGCGCGACAATAAGTGACGTATGTAAGAAGGTGCGCTTGTTTTATGGCTCTGTGAGAAGGAGAGACAAGAAAGAGTGAGAAACGCCTGTAGTGTAATGCCCGCAGCTAAAAGTAACTGTGTGAGAACGTATACTCACGATAGACATTTTCTACATCGCACAGAGACAAACCCGCGATATATCGAGTATATTCGATATATCGCCCAGCCCGACGCTGAACAGTCGGACGCCACAATGCCCACCAGAAATAAGATTTTCTTTTTAATTTAAATACATTTTAAAGTGCTAAATACACGATCAGTGAAGCGTAAGAAACACAAACATGCATAATAGTGGGTTTTCTAACAGTGTCTATTTATTTTTAGGTAATAAAAAAAACTTGGTAAAAAAATTTCAGTGTGTGTAAAAGTACTTTTTGAGCACATCCAACAATACCGCAATAATAATGATTACCGTGATAACAGTGATATGAACTGTTCGTATTGTTACCTCCCTATGTGTGAGTCACATGGTCTTAATGACATCCTTAGGGCTCCTCCATCAAATAAAATACATCAAAGATACATTGGACTGACATGTAGGTCAAAGGTCAGGCATGCAAAGATGTCACGGCCAGAAGATCATAGCACTTACTGAACACACAGTGAGACTCCTTCAATGTCATGTCTAGTAATGCTTACAGACACCACTGTCTCATAGTTCCTGATTAAATACATAAGCCACAATCTCTTTATTTCATGGCATCATCTCAGAATGGACACAATGGTTATGTGTCCAACAAAAAGTTTTATATTTAACCAAAAAGCAAATGTAAAAAAACTGTGCATTTTGATATATGATCAACAATTTGTGTATTTTTCCTCCTTGATTTGTGGCAGTACATTTCCAGTTTAACTGAGCAAAGCATTATTGTTATGAACATTGGTTGGTTGGTTGGTTGGTTGTATGTATACATTTTCAGTATGATATATCACATATTTTCATTTTTTCTTTACGTGTCCGAAAAGGAGTAAAAAGAAGCAATTACGGTACTAACACATGTTCACTTCCCGTTCTTCATTTGTACATAATTTACATAAATTCATTCTGAATACAACAAAAATTATAAGTCAGTTATGATTCACATAATGAGATGACTAATATATTATTTTTAATATTGTTTAATACGTTTGTCATAATTTTTTTTTGTAATTTGTAAACAATTGTAGTTTGAGCAGTTTCTTGAAGTAATTTAAATTAGTGCTGTATTTATTTGTTTAATCAATTCCATAATTTAATTCCACATACTGATATACTAAAGGTTTTAAGTGTCACACGAGCATACAAGTGTTTCAAGTTATATTTTTCTCTAAGGTTATATTTCTCCTCTTTTGTTAAGAATTATTAAACATTCTTGGGTAGCAGGTTATAGTTTGCTTTGTACATCATTTTAGCTGTTTGCAAATGCACCACATCATTGATTTTCAATATTCTTAATTCAATAAATAAAGGGTTTGTATGTTCTCTATATCCAAACATTATGTATTATTCTAACGGACCTTTTTTGTACCACAGTTAATGACTTAGGTGAACTTTTGTAGTTATTTCCCCATATTTCTGCACAATAACTCAGATATGGTAACACTAGTGAGCAGTACAGAATATGAAGTGATTTTTGGTCCAGAACATGTTTTACTTTATTAATTATTGAAATATTTCTTGCTACTTTGTGTTGTATATTTTTTTTTACAGTATGAGACTTCCAGGTCCTTTCCTCAGCTACAAAACCCAAAAGCAGTGAAGTTGGCACGTTGTGTAAATCATGAATAAAAACAGAATACAAAGATTTGCAAATCCTTTTCAACCTATATTCAGGAAGACAGTACAGTGTAAAGGCGCCTCCCGCAGTTCAAAGCGGGTGATATAAGTTGACAGGCTGACACCTCAAATTGATCTCTGAACGGCGCAAGGTACGAAATTGTTGAAAAAACAAGTTAAAAGTGCCGCAAGTCGCTAAAGAAGTAACTGCCCTTAAGACATAAGAGGCGCTGGCGTCAGTGACTGCCGCGATGCCAAAAGTTAAAGGATTGACTGGAAAGACTGATTTGAAGCTGGGCACAGGACATGATGGGATTCAAGAAGGGATACTACAAAAAATACTCCAGGAATTTAAAGAAGAAATGATAGAAAAATGGGAAGAATTGATGGATGGATGGAAAGAGGAAATTAAAGAGGAAATTAAAGAAATTAAAAAAGAGAACAACTCCAGAAATAAAGAAGCCACTGAAATGAGCAAATAAATGAAGATCCTTCAAGAAGACAACAACATGCTGAGGAACATCATAGATGTAATGGATCAGGATAAACGAATGAATGATATTGTGACAGGGCACCGAATTAAACCAAGATCCTATGCGAAAGCTGTGAATAATGAAGGTGAACCAGATGAAATGGATATGGTCTCAGCAGAACAGCAAGTGGTCAACTTTCTGCAATCAAAAGAAATTGAAATTGACATTAATACCATCGAAACATGCATCCCACTGAACGGAAGAAACAACAACGCCACTCCAGTCGTGCTCGTGAAACTCGTAAACAGAAAATCTAAAATGGCATTGCTGAGACAGGGAAAGAAGCTGAAGGGAACAAATGTGTACATGAATGAGCATCTCACAAAACGTAATGCTGAAATCGCCAAGAAAGCACGCGACTTGAGAAGGCAGGGAAAAATCCAGGGAACTTCGAGTGCCAACTGTAAAATCTACATCAAGCTGAATGGAAGTCCAGAAGTAAGAGTAATTGTTGTCCATGACATCAAGGACCTGGACAATTTTTTAAGTTTACACAGCTACCACAACAACGATGATAATGGACTCTGACAGAAAACAAGCACCTAAATTCAGCATCGACACTACTATGTTCCAAGGGACGACTAAACAAGAGGACCTAGATTCAGGATTGCATCCACCTACACTTATAGAGATTATTGAAACAACATCAAAGATTGTTGAACAAGAAAATATGGAACTAAAAAATTTCTGCAACAAAGATCACAAAAACCAGGATTTGGAAAATGATATAGATCCGGATACAAATTTTTTCTCCCACATCAGTAATAGTTGTTTTTATTATACAGATGATCAATATAATAGCAACATTGAATGTGATAACAAATGGTCAATTATTCATTTTAATAGTAGAAGCTTGTATGCAAATTACAGCAACATTAAGAACTTTTTGGAACACATCAACGAACCCTTCAAAGTGATTGCTGTCACAGAGACATGGATTGATGAAAAAAAAGGAATAGATTTTGATCTGGAGGGATATGAGCTAAACTACAACAGAACCAACAAAAATGGAGGAGGAGTAGCTGTGTACGTGATGAAGAACCTGAACTACAAAGTGGTAAAAAACATGTCATTTGCTATAGATAATATCTTAGAATGTATAACCATTGAAATATGTCAGGAAAAAAGCAAAAACATATTCATCAGTTGTATATATAGATCACCTAAGTCAAGTATAGAAACATTTGAAGAATGGATCAAGGCAACTTACATGGACAATGGTCAAAGAATAATGTTCTTATGTGGTGACTTTAATATTGACTTATTGAACCCCAACAAGCAAAAGTCTAGACTTCATTGATACAATGTACAGCATCAGTCTATATCCTAAAATCACAAAGCCAAGCAGAATCACAGGACACTGTGCCCCGCTTATTGATAATATTTTTACCAATGATTTTGATAATAACACTACAAGTGGTCTACTTACAACTGACGTTAGTGATCATCTGCCAGTTTTTACAATATATGATGGAAACTACAAGAAGAACATGGAAGACAAAAGGACATTTCGAAGACTATGCACAGAGAAGAGGATGACTGCCTTCAAAATTGAGCTACAAAAGCAAGATTGGGACAATGTGTATAATGAAAAAGAGGTTGATGAAGCATATGAACATTTCTTAAACAAGTTCATAATACTTTATGACAAACATTGTCCATGGATACAACTCAGTAATAAGCAGAGAAAGAATAATCACACCCATGGATGACAAAAGGATTAAAAAATGCTTGTAAGAAGAAGAATACACTATATAGAAAATTTATAGCACAAAGAACTATAGAGGCAGAAATTAAGTAGAAAAAGCATAAAAACAAGTTAACAGACATACTACGATCATGTAGAAAATAATATTACAGTGAATTATTGGACAGGAACAAAAATAATATGAGAGCAACATGGGGCATCCTCAATAGCATTATTAAAAATGGAACTAAGAGGGACTACCCTCAATACTTCTTAGATGAAAATAAAACAAATGACAACATAAAGGAAGTAGTTGAAAGCTTCAATAGTTATTTTGTAAATATTGGACCAAAATTGGAAGAAAGGATTCCAGACCCAGTTTCAATTGAGGACTATAATGATACCATAGAGCGAAATCCCAACTCCATGTTCCTCAGTAATGTGACACAGGAGGAAATAGTTACAATCGCAAAAAAATGCAAATCTAAGACTTCAACTGATTGTAACGGAATTGATATGGAAACGATAAAAAAGGTTATTGAAGAGATCTCAGGACCATTAATGTATATTAGAAACCTATCATTTCAAACAGGTACATTTCCAAACAAAATGAAAATAGCTAAAGTTGCACCAATTTATAAGACTGGAGACAAACATCAATTTACAAATTATAGACCTGTTTCTCTACTTCCACAATTTTCTAAAATCATTGAAAAACTGTTCAATAACAGATTAGAAAGTTTCATAAATAAAAATAGAATACTCGAAGAGAACCAATATGGATACAGAGCTAATGTTTCAACTTCAATGGCTTTAATTGAAATTACAGAAGAAATTACCAATGCAATAGATAGTAAAAAATGTGCGGCAGCGGTTTTTATGGATCCAACTAAAGCATTTGACACAATTAATCACAATATTTTAATCAAAAAACTACAACGATATGGCATCAGAGGGTTAGTCTTAAACTGGATAAGAAGTTATCTAACGAACAGGAAACAATACGTGAAGCTAGGCGAACACACGTCTACAACGCTAAATATATCCTGTGGTGTACCTCAGGGATCAATACTAGGACCTAAATTATTCAATCTCTATATAAATGACATTTGTAAAGTTACAAAAGATTTAAAGTTAGTATTATTTGCGGATGATACAACAGCGTTTTGTTCAGGAGAGAACACACAGGAGATAATACAAATGATAACAGAAGAAATTAACAAATTAAAAAGATGGTTTGACAAAACAGACTATCGTTGAATCTTAGTAAAACTAAAATAATGCTATTTGGTAACAGCAGAAGAGAAAGTCAAACACAAATACAAATAGACGGAATAGAAATTGAAAGAGTAAATGAAACCAAATTTCTAGGTATAATGATTGATGATAAATTGAACTGGAAATCTCACGTAAAAAATATACAACATAAAGTTGCAAGAAACACGTCAATAATGAATAAAGCAAAACATGTTGTAGACCAAAAATCCCTTCATATTCTCTACTGCTCACTAGTGTTACCATATCTGAGCTACTGTGTAGAAATAATTACAAAAGTACACTTCATTCATTAACGGTGTTACAAAAAAGATCAGTTAGAATAATACATAATGTTGGATATAGAGAACATACAAACCCTTTATTTATTGAATCAAAAATACTGAAATTCCACGACATAGTGAATTTGCAAACAGCTAAAATTATGCACAAAGC
The DNA here is from genome assembly GCF_033978785.1 of Entelurus aequoreus. Lineage (NCBI taxonomy): Eukaryota > Metazoa > Chordata > Actinopteri > Syngnathiformes > Syngnathidae > Entelurus > Entelurus aequoreus. The sequence continues at coordinate 61,759,377 of NC_084733.1, read as the reverse complement.
AAACTATAACCTGCTACCCAAGAATATACAACAATTCTTCTAAAAAAAAGAGGAGAAATATAATCTTAAGGAAAAACGTAATTTAAAACATTTGTTTGCATGTACAACACTTAAGACCTTCAGTATATCAGTATGTGGAATTAAATTATGGAATGGATTAAGCAAAGCAATCAAACAATGTACTAATATGATACACTTCAAGAAACTCTTCAAACTTAAAGTGTTTACAAAGTACAAAGAAGAAGAACCATGACAAACATTCTTAATTTATTTCATCCATCCATTCATTCATTCTTAAAGTAATCTTACTTATCTCATCATATGAAATATGACTTACTTCACCAATTATTATTATTAAATTCTTACTATTATTTATTTATTTATTTTTATTAAGATTACATATGGAGTTTATTGTGAAAAAATTGTAAACAGGAAGTGAACAAAAAGTTTTGCAACTGCTATGTAAAGAAAAGGGGTAGGATTAAATAAGCTCTGCTTCTTCCTACTCCTTTTCGAACATGTTGAAAAGAGAAACTGGAAATTGTGATGTATCATGTTGTATGCTTGCATGTTCGAAATAAACTCAAACTCAACTCAACTCATATTCTATTGAATAGACTGCAAAGACAAGATACTTAACGTTTGAACTGGTAAACAGTTATTTTTTGCAAATATTAGCTCATTTGGAATTTGATGCTTGCAATCTGTTTCAAAAAAGCTAGCACAAGTGGCAAAAAAGACTGGGAAAGTTGAGGAACGCTTATCAAACACTTATTTGGAACATCCCACAGGTGAACAGGCGAATTGGGAACAGGTAGGTGCCATGATTGGGTATAAACGCAGCTTCCATGAAATGCTCAGTCATTCACAAACAAGGATGGGGCGAGGGTCACCACTTTGTGAACAAATGCGTGAGCAAATTGTCCAACAGTTTAAGACCAACATTTCTCAACGAGCTATTGCAAAGGATTTAGGGATTTCCCCATCTACGGTCATCAAAAGGTTCAGAGAATCTGGAGAAATCACCGCACGTAAGCGGCATGGGCGAAAACCAACATTGAATACCGTAACCTTCGATCCCTCAGGCGGTACTGCATCAAAAAGCGCCATCAGTGTGTAAATGATATCACCACATGGGCTCAGGAACACTTCAGAAAACCATCGTCAGTAACTACAGTTGGTCGCTACATCTGTAAGTGCAAGTTAAAACTCTACTATGCAAAGCGAAAGCCATTTATCAACAACACCCAGAAACCCTGCCGGCTTCGCTGGGCCCGAGCTCATCTAAAATGGACTGATGCAAAGTGGAAAAGTGTTCTGTGGTCTGACGAGTCCACATTTCAAATTGTTTTTGGAAACTGTGGATGTCATGTCCTCCGGAACAAAGAGGAAAAGAACCATTCGGATTATTATAGGCGCAAAGTTCAAAAGCCAGCATCTGTGATGGTATGGGGGAGTATTAGTGCCCGAGGCATGGGTAACTTACACATCTGTGAAGGCACCATTACTGCTGAAAGGTAAACACAGATTTTGGAGCAACATATGTTGCCATCCAAGCAAAGTATTTTTCATGGACGCCCCTGCCTATTTCAGCAAGACAATGCCAAGCCACATTCTGCACGTGTTACAACAGTGTGGCTTCGTAGTAAAAGAGTGTGGGTACTAGACTGGCCTGCCTGTCGTCCAGACCTGTGTCCCATTGAAAATGTGTGGCACAAAATACGACAACGTAGACTCCGACTGTTGAACAACTTAAGCTGTACATCAAGCAAGAATGGGAAAGAATTCCACCTGAAAAGCTTCAAAAATTGGTCTCCTCAGTTCCCAACAATTACTGAGTGTTGTCAAAAGGAAAGGCCATGTAACACAGTGGTAAAAATGCCCCTGTGCCAACTTTTTTTACAATGTTTTGCTGCCATAAAATTCTAAGTTAATGATTATTTGCAAAAAAAAAAAAGTTTCTCAGTTCGAACATGAAATATCTTGTCTTTGCAGTGTATTTTATTTACCATTTACACAACGTGCCAACCTCACTGGTTTTGTAGTAATACACCCAAAAATGGTATTTATTTTACTCTTCCAATGTCTACTACGTCTATCTGTGTTTGACTTTCCCCTTCTACTGTTACAACTACCATTATTTTAGTTAAATTAGTAGTAGTATGACACAACTGCCCATGGACCAAAGATTGCATTGCATTCAGCTCGCCTATTATGCAAAACCTATTTTTCTTACCTATTGGCAGCTGTTTTTGTGTATTTGAGATCTGCGTAAGTCTCAAAACATCAAACCATGAAGGCATGGCTGAGATATTTAAAAAACAATATTGCCTACCTTCATACTTCCTCCAAACGAGCCGTTTGGAATATGCTAAATTTGTGACATCAGCGGATATCTCCATATATGGTCAAGTTTTACCTGAAGAGCTATGCGCGATCCACAGTCCAATGCTGTAGTCAATAAGCTCCTTCTTTTTCTCTATCCTCTTGTTGTGGGGTACACTGGCTCGTACATGCACACGCATTCTCCGCTGTTGCCATTTCTAATACAAAGTAGCGTATAGTTCTAACTTATATCTGTCAGTAGACTCCATATGGAAGCACTATAAACAACAACATGGCTGACGGGGTCAAAGTGGAGGCACGTTAGTTAAGACAACCCACAAAACAGCATATCCCGCAGAGGGAGTTGACCAAAGAACCACCATTACATGTTATGTAGACCACAAGGAAGTAGGGATGTAACGAAATTGTAGATACTGCGCTATTGAGCTTAAAAGGGGTCATAATATGATGTGTAAATTCAAAATGGATCTTTTAGAGGAAATATGAAGGGAAGCAAGATTTTTTAAATAAATATATTCGCCATGCCTTATGCAGATCCCAAATACACAAACACAAGTACCTAACAAAAACAACTTTGAGTGTAGTTTTTTTCCTGGCGCTTTTGCGTTGGCTTTCTTTCGACTACTCCATCTTTCATCCAATTTCAACCATTCCATCAAAACGTTCATCTCAGTCAAGACAATAAAAATGTATGTTTTTCAAAGTATTAAACAATATAATTGGCACTCCTCCCACTAGTCTGACTTACGGTTATGCATACCGTATTTCCTTGAATTGGCGCAGGGAATATAGTATTCGCACGTCTAGAATTACTGCCGGGTCAAACTCGTTTCTCAAAATAATTAACGCATGCTTGGCCTTATCGCCGGTTTATTATTGAAGCTGGATCAAATTCGTTTCGCAAAATATTAATTTTATTATCGCATGTCTGTAATTTTCGCCGGGTCAAACTCGTTTCGCAAAATATTTAGCATATGGCTAGAACTTCCACCGGGTCAAATTCGTTACGTCACGAGTGACGCATCTGTCCTCATTTTCAAAATGGAGGAAACTGCTTTCAGTAGTTTACAATCGCACAAAGGAAAAAAGATAAAGAGCTTTTCAGTAGGATTTAAGGTCCAAGCTATTGAATACCTGTACAGTATGCTAAAGAGAACAGTAAGCAGCTATGTTTTATTAATATACCGTAGCTGCGTGTGTGAAATACTGTATAAGTCATTAAATGACTCCCGCCTCCTGGTGGTAGAGGGCGCTGCCGCGCTAGTGATCCTTCTTGCGACTTCCGGTACTGCAGAAGAAGTGAACACACGCAGCAAGAGATTTTTTTTTCTGTCCTCTGCCTGAACTTTTCAAATGGAGGATTACATACATAAAATAAAACAGTTTTCTAAACTGGACTTTCAATCGAAGCAGGAGGTAATAATTAAAGGAATATCTCCATCGAAACAGAGACTTTTAAAACTGAAGAAAGAAAATAAGGAAGACTTCTATAAACAAGTTATCGATGCTTTTGGTCAGAAGGAGCTGCAAATGGACTCCATTTATAAGTACAGGTAAGACCATAATAACGTTTTTTTTAATTAAATGTGCTTTTCATGATGGTATGCTTACATCACACTCAAAGCGCACGCCTAAATTTTATGGATTCCTTTTGGTAAACGCCGGAGTGAGAAGAGGTTTTAAAATAATTACCGCATGCACGGCCATCCCGCCGGTTTCCGGTAAACGCAGGTGTGACAGGAGGTTTCAAATTAATTAACGCCCCTGCGGCTATTCAAGGAAATACGGTAAATGCATTCTGGGTAATGATGTCATTTTGCCCTGTTGCATTAAGAGTACACAGAGGCAGCATTATTTGTATTTTAATGAATGGTCACTTTCTAATGTTTCATCGAATCAGGTAACATTTTTAATTGTAAAAAAAACAAAACATTGAATCATCCCTAAAATGATCTGAAAACAAAGTACTGCTGCAGCAAATAACGTGTCATTTTCAACGGTTGAATTCCTCCCTTTAAGAACCAACAACACGACACCTCTTTGGGCGAAGGTAATAAAGCGTCTGCTCGGGGGTTCCAAGCCAAAACAGACTCGGTCAAGGTGTGCGGCGCTGAAAAGATATTTGAAGCCACCGCGGCCAAACATCAATTTGTGAGGCATTTAAGTTATTAAAAGTAAAAAGTGTGAGTTAACATTTCTGCATTTTTCATGCTAATATAAAAAAACACGTCCCCTGCTTCTCAGAAAGTATAAGTTGAAAGACATTAAAGTGAATGTTATTGTTTTACACTGGATGTTTGTCACTTTAAAGACACTCAGCTGTTCTTTTTTTTTTTTTTTAATATTTGCTTGCAACATTCTATATTCCTACACTATTCTTTGCGCTTCAAAATACACATTTGTAGTAATAAATATGATTAGAACATTTAAACATTACTTATTTATAAATGGTTGATTTAAATAGGCTAGTAAGGTAAAGTTTTGTACCTGACAAGTTTAGGCTATCTTGCTTCTGCAGCCTTCATCAGAGGTGTCACGTGATGTTAGCGTGACGTCATCTGTGACGTGTCATATGGATTGTTCCATCCCACCTGAAGTGGTGGGAAGGCGGTGTCCCCTGGTGTGCGCCGGGAATAGGCCGGGAGCCCCCTGTCGTCTGGATGTCTACCAAACGGCCGGGGGCGGCCCTGCAGGACTGTGTCTCAGGTGTGGGATAGTTGGTAGGCTCCTTCGTCTCTGTTGACAGTCTTTGGGGCCCGCTTCCTGATTTCAACCGCCTCTTTGATCCATCGATGGAATTTGTTGCTTTCCATTCTAATGACATTGGCTGCCTCCCAGTTCATTAGATGGTTTTCCCTCTTGCAGTGGTCTGAAATGGCTGATTTTAGATTTACCTGTGTTGCTTTCATTCTCGTTGCACGGGTGAGTGTTCCAGATGATTCCTTTTCATATTCTTTCTGGAGTTCCTTTTTTTGTGTGCTGAACTGTCGACCTATCTCTCCTATGTATGTTTTATTGCATGTTAGGCAATTGATCTCATATATCACATCACACTTTTTCTCAGGGGGGGATCTGATCCTTAGGATGTACTAGGATTCGGTGAAGCTTGATGTGCGGCTTCACTGGTGTGCTGATGCGGTGTTTCCTCATCGCTCGCTGTATGCATTCTGTGACGCCCCTGACGTATGGGAGGGTGACCATGCCCAGGTTCTCAGGCCTAGAACCTCTCTTCTTTTTTTCCTCCTTGTTGTTCCTCTGGACCTCTCGTTTGCCTTTGTTTATGGCCCAGTTTGGGTAGTTGCAGGCTTTGAGTGCCTGTTTTAGTGGTCCTCCTCCTTTTCTCTGTCGTGGTTGTCTGTGATCACCTTGGTGAGATCATATAGGGTGCGGACTACTGACAGTTTGTGTGCTGTAGGGTGCTCTGATGTCCATAGTAAATATTGATCTGTGTGTGTGGGTTTTCTGTATATTGTTTGTCTTGATGCTTCCATCCTCAGTGTGGTTGATTTTCATGTCCAGGAAAGCGATGGATCTGTGATCTTCCTCTTCATGAGTGAACTTTATGTTTCCCGTCTTGTCTATGGTGTTTAAGTGGTCTGTGAGTCTTTGTGTGTGGCCGGTCTTAATTTTCTCCAGGATGTCGTCCACATAGCGCCTCCAGAGGGACAGTCTACATCCTTCGGGAGCGGTGGCTATGGCTTTGCCCTCCAAGTCCTCCATGAAGAAACCACTCATGGTGGCTGAGAGGGGTCCCCCATGGCAAATCCCTCCTTCTGTCTGTATATAGTCCCTCTGAACAGGAAATATGTAGACTTGGCTACGAATGATAACAACTGGACTGTGTTTTCAACTGTAAGGTTTGTTTGTTTCCGGAGTGTTGAGTCTGCTTGAAGGTGGTTCTGTACTCTGTTTATTGTGACGCCCACTGGTGTTTTTGTGAATAGGGAGACTACGTCGTGAGATATGAGTACCTCGTCTGATTCTACTTTTACAGTGCTTAATTCTTGTGCCGGCTGCTTTGAGTTTTTGCAGTGTTGCTTTGTCTGGCCTAGGAAAGGTTTTATTATCTCGACTAGGGCTTTCGAAAGGTTGTATGTAACTGAGCCTATACTGTCAACAATTGGGCGGAGTGGAACGTCTTTTTTATGTATTTTAAGGGTGCCGTATATTCTAGGGGTGATACTGGCTGTCGGTACTAAAAAACTGTAGTTGTCCTTTTCTATTTTTCCCTCGTCCACTAATGAATGGTTTTAGTAGAGTCTTCAGTTTTTTCTTTTTGTCTTCTGTCGGGTCCTTTTTTAGAACTTTGTGTGTCTTTATCCTCCAGCATAGCTATCATTTGGTTTTCATATTGTTTTGTGTCCATAATGACTGTTGTCCTTCCTTTGTCTTTGGCTATTGATTGTATAGCTTTCCATTCTTCCCTACTGGTGTTTTTGTGTGTTATTTTGGCAGTCTTCAGTATCCTTGCTACGTCGTTGCGCAAACCCGCTTGGTCGCGTTGATTTGTTAATTTATGACATGCTATCTCTGTTGCTACGATGAATTCTTCGTATGGGATGTTTATTGGGGTTGTGACAAAGTTAAGACCGCGAGACAGCACCTTGTTTTTCGTTACTGTTAATTTGCGTTGTGAAAGGTTACATACCCATTTTTCTCTTTTTTCTGTATGTTCCTCCTCCTTTTTCGCTGAGGTTAGCTTCTTAAGTTTTCTGATATGACGGTATTTTGTTGTCTTGAATTCCTTCTCGTGCTCACGTTGTAGGTGTTCATTCATTATCCGTTCGGTTTCCGTGTCCAGGGGGAAACGTTGTTTAAATCCACTCCTTTTCTCTGTTAACTGCTCTTCAATGTTGTTGATCTTGTTCACCGTGCATCGTAGTCTTTCTCTCACCAAGGCATATCGTGCTTTTCTTACAATTCGTTCCGCGTTCATCGTCGGAATTGGGTTTTTGATCCCCAAGCTTGTTGGAACAACTCTTTCATCTCGGCAACGTTATGTGAATCTCAGGTTGTTGCGGAAGCGGGCCAGTTTGTGTCCCAGTTGTTCCAAACAACGGAATTCTTTGACACTACACTGTCCATGACTTATACGTAATATGTTGAAGAGGTTCATTTAGCCTACTAATCCATCCATCCATCCATCCATTTTCTAACGCTTATCAGAGGTCGGGTCGCGGGGGCAGCAGCCTAAGCAGGGAAGCCCAGACTTTCCTCTCCCCAGCCACTTCGTCCAGCTCTTCCCGGGGGATCCCGAGGCGTTCCCAGGCCAGCCGGGAGACAGTCTTCCCAACGTATCCTGGGTCTTCCCCGTGGCCTCCTACCGGTCGGACGTGCCCTAAACACCTCCCTAGGGAGGCGTTCGGGTGGCATCCTGACCAGATGCCCGAAACACCTCATCTGGCTCCTCTCGAGCCTACTAATGTGTATTTATAAATGGTTGATTTATATAGGCTAGTAAGGTTAAGTTTTGTACCTGACAAGTTTCGGCTATCTTGCTTCTGCAGCCTTCATCAGAGGTGTCACATGATGTTAGCGTGACATCATCTGTGACGTGTTATATGGATTGTTCCATCCCACCACTCCCCGGCCGTTTGGTAGACATCCAGACGACAAGGGGCGCCCCACCCTACCCCCCAGCGCACACCAAGGGACACCGCCATCCCACCACTTCAGGTGGGATGGAACAATCCATATAACACGTCACAGATGACGTCACACTAACATCACGTGACACCTCTGATGAAGGCTGCAGAAGCAAGATAGCCGAAACTTGTCAGGTACAAAACTTTACCTTACTAGCCTATATAAATCAACCATTTATAAATACACATTAGTAGGCCAAATGAACCTCTTCAACATATTTAAGCATTACGTTTGTGGATACAGGATATTACAGTGAGTTTATCCTAAACATTTCGGCCACTTCATTTGACAAACAATGGCATTTTTAAATCTTTTTCTTTTGGACGTATACCGCAATATCATCCTATTGTGGCCTTAACAACGTGATAATATCGTACCGTGACATTTTGATATTGTTACATCCCTACAAAGAAGTGTTTTCAGGTCTGTACGAATACAATGAAAATATCAATACGGACAATTCTACGTCACAAGATCGTAAAGAAATACGCACAAAGATAGGTAGATATCTCTTTACTTATTCATACTAGTGTTTGTATACATGCATACTGTACATACATACATACATACATACAACTTTAAAATTCTAAAAAATATGAATTCGGTCTGTAAATTCCATCATGTTTTTTTGTGATGTGCAGTTATTCGCCCTAAAAGGCATTTTATGATGTTTTTTTTAAATCTAAAAAATTACAAATTTGGACGTTGAGAGCTATTTTTCTGGTAATTGTAAAGGTTCCACTCAACCTAATTAAATTAATAATAATCAAATTTCTGATTTTTAAGGGATTTTCTTCAGGTTACTCACTTAATCTATTTACTTTTTGTTTCATGCATTTATGACAAATAAGGTCGCGGGGGTGCTGGAGCCTATCTCAGCTGCACAAGCGGTAGAAAATGGATGGATGACAAATAAGGGAGCTATGATGTCTTGAAGTTAACTTACCTGGTGTTTATAACACAAGCTAAGCTGGACATATGTAGGCACAATTTTAACTGTTTTATATATAAAATGTTTTGTATTTATTGTGATTCGTAGTAATTTTTATATTTTTAATAGTTTACCTATTTGCTTTATTTGCACATTTTTCGGCATATAAACTTTACATATATATATATATATACATATATATATACATATACATATATATACACACACATATATATATATATATACATATATATATATATACACACACATATATATATACACACACATATATATACACACACACATATACACATATATATATATATATATATATATATATATATATATATATATATATATATATATATATATATATATATATATATATATATATATATATATATATATATATTAGGGCTGCAACAACTAATCGATTAAAATCGATTATAAAAATAGTTGGCGATTAATTTAGTCATCGAATCGTTGGCTCTATGCTATGCGCATGCGCAGAGGCAATGTTTTTTTTTTTTTATAAACCTTTATTTATAAACTGCAACATGTACAAACAGCTGAGAAACAATAATCAAAATAAGTATGGTGCCAGTATGCTGTTTTTTTTCAATAAAATTCTGTAAAGGATAGAAATGTAGTTTGTCTCTTTCAGGGTTTCCCACACATTCATTTATTTGTTGCGGCCCGCCACAAAAGAATTACGTCCGCCACAAATAAAATAAAATAAAAAAATAAATGTTTTGGTTTTTTTTGTCCTCTCCAGCTTCTCAGGCAAATCATATAGTTGATGTAGATGCCCATATTGGCTGTTCAGATTTACTTTACAAAAGAGAAGTGTAGGATACTTCTCTTGTTCCCTTATTTGTATTTGACTTTATTAAATGTATTTATATTAGAAACACAACATGTGTATATAACAAAGGGTGCAAAGTCTGCAGGCAGTAGGAAACACATGGTTAAGTGTAGGGAGTAAAACTGATGGCAGTCTAAAGTTCAAGATTTTTGGAGCTCTTTGTTCAGTGGATCGGATGTTTGATGAAGCTCTGTGTCTATCTACCACCACTACTGTTTTCTGTTTATTTGTTACTGACTGTGGCAGGACACCTCTGCCTCTGTTTCACTTTATGTTGCTGGTAAATAATATAGTTGTAGTAGTAGGCTAAAGTTAAATTATTTAGTATGCACTACTTAAAGGGGCAGAGCTTTGAGACATTTTAGCTTTGAGCTGCCACCTTACCGTGGTAGAGGAGTTTGCGTGTCCCAATGATCCTAGGAGCTATGTTGTCCGGGGGCCCTGGTAGGGTCTCCCAAGACAAACTGGTCCTAGGTGAGGGATCAGACAAAGAGCAGCTCGAAGACCTCAATGAAAAATAAAACCTATGGACCCAGATTTCCCTCGCCCGGACGCGGGTCACCGGGGCCCCCTCTGGAGCCAGGCCCGGAGGTGGGGCACGATGGCGAGCGCCTGGTGGCCGGGCCTGTCCCCATGGGGCCCGGCCGGGCACAGCCCGAAGAGGCAATGTGGGGGTTCCCCCTCCAATGGGCTCACCACCCATAGCAGGGGTCATAGAGGTCGGGTGCGATGTGAGCTGGGCGGCAGCCGAAGGCAGGGCACTTGGCGGTCCGATCCTCGGCTACAGAAGCTAGCTCTTGACTAGACATAGTCGGACTCACTTCGACGCACAGCAAGGGCTCTGGAACCAGTTCTCTCGAGAGGGGCTGGACTCTCTTCTACTCTGGCGTTGCCGGCAGTGAGAGGCGACGGGCTGGGGTGGCAATTCTTGTTGCCCCCCGGCTCAGAGCTTGCATGTTGGAGTTCAACCCGGTGGACGAGAGGGTAGCTTCCCTCCGCCTTCGGGTGGGGGAACGGGTCCTGACTGTGGTTTGCGCTTACGCGCCAAACCGCAGCTCAGAGTACCCACCCTTTTTGGATTCACTCGAGGGAGTACTTGAGAGTGCTCCCCCGGGTGATTCCCTCGTTCTACTGGGGAACTTCAATGCTCATGTTGGCAGCGACAGTGAAACCTGGAGAGGCGTGATTGGGAAGAATGGTTGCCCGGATCTGAACCCGAGCGGTGTTTTGTTATTGGACTTTTGTGCCCGTCACAGATTGTCCATAACGAACACCATTTTCAAACATAAGGGTGTCCATATGTGCACTTGGCACCAGGACACCCTAGGCCGCAGTTCCATGATCGACTTTGTAGTTGTGTCGTTGGATTTGCGGCCTCATGTTTTGGACACTCGGGTGAAGAGAGGGGCGGAGCTTTCTACCGATCACCACCTGGTGGTGATTTGGCTGCGATGGTGGGGGAGGATGCCAGACAGTCCTGGCAGGCCCAAACGCATTGTGAGGGTTTGCTGGGAACGTCTGGCAGAGTCTCCTGTCAGAGAGAGTTTCAATTCCCACCTCCGGAAGAACTTTGAACATGTCACGAGGGAGGTGCTGGACATTGAGTCCGAATGGACCATGTTCCGCACCTCTATTGTCGAGGCGGCTGATTGGAGCTGTGGCCGCAAGGTAGTTGGTGCCTGTCGTGGCGGTAATCCTAGAACCCGTTGGTGGACACCGGCGGTGAGGGATGCCGTCAAGCTGAAGAAGGAGTCCTATCGGGTTCTTTTGGCTCATAGGACTCCTGAGGCAGCGGACAGGTACCGACAGGCCAAGCGGAGGCAAAAACTCGGACATGGGAGGAGTTCGGGGAAGCCATGGAAAACGACTTCCGGACGGCTTCGAAGCGATTCTGGACCACCATCCGCCGCCTCAGGAAGGGGAAGCAGTGCACTATCAACACCGTGTATGGTGAGGATGGTGTTCTGCTGACCTCGACTGCGGATGTTGTGGATCGGTGGAGGGAATACTTCGAAGACCTCTTCAATCCCACCAACATGTCTTCCTATGAGGAAGTAGTGCCTGGGGAATCAAAGGCCCCGGGGGTGGATGAGATCCGCCCAGAGTTCCTTAAGGCTCTGGATGCTGTGGGGCTGTCTTGGTTGACAAGACTCTGCAGCATCACGTGGACATCGGGGGCGGTACCTCTGGATTGGCAAACCGGGGTGGTGGTTCCTCTCTTTAAGAAGGGGAACCGGAGGGTGTGTTCTAACTATCGTGGGATCACACTCCTCAGCCTTCCCGGTAAGGTCTATTCAGGTGTGCTGGAGAGGAGGCTACGCCGGATAGTCGAACCTCGGATTCAGGAGGAACAGTGTGGTTTTCGTCCTGGTCGTGGAACTGTGGACCAGCTCTATACTCTCGGCAGGGTCCTTGAGGGTGCATGGGAGTTTGCCCAACCAGTCTACATGTGTTTTGTGGACTTGGAGAAGGCATTCGACCGTGTCCCTCAGGAAGTCCTGTGGGGAGTGCTCAGAGAGTATGGGGTATCGGACTGTCTGATTGTGGCGGTCCGCTCCCTGTATGATCAGTGCCAGAGTTTGGTCCGCATTGCCGGCAGTAAGTCGGACACGTTTCCAGTGAGAGTTAGACTCTGCCAAGGCTGCCCTTTGTCACCGATTCTGTTCATAACTTTTATGGACAGAATTTCTAGGCGCAGTCAAGGCGTTGAGGGGATCTGGTTTGGTGGCTGCAGGATTAGGTCTCTGCTTTTTGCAGATGATGTGGTCCTGATGGCTTCATCTGGCCAGGATCTTCAGCTCTCGCTGGATCGGTTCGCAGCTGAGTGTGAAGCGACTGGGATGAGAATCAGCACCTCCAAGTCCGAATCCATGGTTCTCGCCCGGAAAAGGGTGGAGTGCCATCTCCGGGTTGCGTAGGAGACCCTGCCCCAAGTGGAGGAGTTCAAGTACCTCGGAGTCTTGTTCACGAGTGAGGGAAGAGTGGATCGTGAGATCGACAGGCGGATCGGTGCGGCGTCTTCAGTAATGCGGACGCTGTATCGATCCGTTGTGGTGAAGAAGGAGCTGAGCCGGAAGGCAAAGCTCTCAATTTACCGGTCGATCTACGTTCCCATCCTCACCTATGGTCATGAGCTTTGGGTTATGACCGAAAGGACAAGATCACGGGTACAAGCGGCCGAAATGAGTTTCCTCCGCCGGGTGGCGGGGCTCTCCCTTAGAGATAGGGTGAGAAGCTCTGCCATCCGGGGGGAGCTCAAAGTAAAGCCGCTGCTCCTCCACATCGAGAGGAGCCAGATGAGGTGGTTCGGGCATCTGGTCAGGATGCCACCCGAACGCCTCCCTAGGGAGGTGTTTAGGGCACGTCCGACCGGTAGGAGGCCACGAGGAAGACCCAGGACACGTTGGGAAGACTATGTCTCCCGGCTGGCCTGGGAACGCCTCGGGATCCCCCGGGAGGAGCTGGACGAAGTGGCTGGGGAGAGGGAAGTCTGGGCTTCCCTGCTTAAGCTGCTGCCCCCGCGACCCGACCTCGGATAAGCGGAAGAAGATGGATGGATGGATGGATTTTATAAGATATATTTTTTGTAAGAACCACAATTAATAAATATATTTCAGTGAACAACTTATTGTTCAAATCTGTATATAAATATGTACATAAAGTGTTGTAATTATATTGTAAAATGGATGGATGTTTAAAACAAAACTGTTATTATTAATTAGTAAGTAGGGTTGGGTATCGTTTGAATTCGAACGATTCCGATTCTTTGTTTCGATTCCGATTCCTGTCGATTCTCGATTCCGATTCTTTTAAGAGGCAGGGTCAAAAAAAGTTTTGGATATTTTAAATGAGCTAGCTAACCTACATACAGTCTTTCTGAATGAAATAGTCTGACATTCTCCATCAATTTTAATTCTATTAACTTTTTATGAACTTTACTATAAATTCCTCACAGGGCTGTTTTCAACTAAAATATAAATATCAAATCTATGAACTTGAATATAAATATTATAAATACATTTTCACAGGGGTACACTTTCCTCAAGAGAGCTTTATTTTTGAAAACCTCATGAAAACACATTTACACATAAGTGTATGATGCTGCAGGAAACCTCATGAAAACACATTTACACACACAAGTGTATGATGCTGCAGGTACTTAAACATGTTACCGTGCTCCCACTGTTGGGCTAACCTGGTGCAGAAAAGCAAATAAACAATAAGAAACAACTTGCAAAACCCAGTCCAGTTCTTGTTTAGGAAAATGACCATATCCGCCTTCTCAGGCAGGATGCGTGAGCATTCTGGACAGATAGTGTCTCCTGCTGTGGAAAATACATGTTCGCTGGGTGTGGAAGAAGCTTGAAGGCATAAATAGGAGAAAGCGAGATCTGACAGCAGGAGGAGGACGGTCGGCGCAGCGCGTCGAAGACGGGACATGCATATATTTGTACTTCATGAACTCGGAGGTGCTTCATCATGTTCGACGTGCACCCTCCTAAGCACGAAACAGTCCTGTCGCACGTGTTATATTTTGCAGATATTTCATTTTTTTTAGTAAAATAAAGCCACACTTTTGACCGCCAACGCCCGCTATCCATGCTTGACTGACTCGCTCGGCTACATAGGCTCGGCTATGCTAACACTTCCGGCGGTGGGCGCTTCTTCGTTGGTGTTCAGCGGCTTCTTCTTCTGGTCGGCGGACTTATTCTTTTTTTCCCGGTCGGCGGACTGGGTATCGAAACTAGGAATCGACATTTAAACTTTTGAACGATTCCGGGAGAATCGGAAAGTTAGTCCCGGTTCCAATCGATACTCAACCCTATTAGTAAGTATACATTTTTTGAGCCTTTTTAGAGAAAATCAAATCATTGTAGTAAATTATGCAAATTACTCGATGATGTCATGGTGACCACGCCCATAGCCACGCCCCCACCGCCACAGGTATATTGGCAGTTTATGGGAAACACTGTCTTTTATCCGATTATTAATCGATCAATCTAAGTAATAATCGACAGATTAATCGATTATCAAATTAATCGTTAGTTGCAGCCCTAATATATATATATATATATATATATATATATATATATATATATATATATATATACATACCAGTGACGTGCAGTCAGGGGAGGCAGGTGAGGCGGGGCCTCACGTGCCATCATGGAAAGAAAAAAAATGTAAAAAGAAAAAAAATTCATTAAATTGTTATATGTATTCATTGATTATACTATAAAGTTATTTTCCATTTAACTTCACCAGTTTTAGATTATTTTTATTCAAAATCGCTGAATTTTCACATTTGCCGTTCAAATACTGAGAACAGACTTGCAGTGATCAGCAGCCAGTTGAGGCACGTTACTGACTTGAGCCTCACCATTGCGCAATGACTCGGCTAACTGCTGGCCTGCTGTGCAGTGAGACCGTATTTCTATATGAATTATATTATACATTTCCATAGTTTAGTTAGCCGAGGTATATAATGTACAGTATATTTTGTCAACAACTGTATGTTTGTAACATATTTCTTGTGCTGAGCAATCATAAAATGGCTGCGAAGACGCACTGGCTGAGGCTCGCAGTAATCCCGCCTCCTGGTGGATAGAGTGTCCGCCCTGAGATCGGTAGGTTGGAGTTCAAATCCCAGCCGAGTCATACCAAAGACTATAAAAATGGGAACCATAACCTCCCTGCTTGGCACTCAGCAACAAAGGGTTGGAGTTGGGGGTTAAATCACTAAAATGATTCCCGGGCGCGGCGCCGCTGCTGCCCACTGCTCCCCAAGGGGATGGGACAAATGCAGAGGACAAATTTCACCACATCTAGTGTGTGTGTGAAAATCATTGGTACTTTAATCTTTAATCTTAATAATGCATCCCCGCCGTAGAATGCACCCCCTGACGGGAGTGTTATATCAACTAAAGCCCACACTTAAACGTTCCACGTGCAAGATTGAATTTATTTAAAAAAGTTATTTTATAAGAAGCCAAAAAGTGCAAAAACAAAAATGTTCGTGTTGGAGGAGTTGTGAATGACTGAAATATGAAATTGTGCTGCAGTCTGCAGGTGTACCTAATGTTGTGGCCCAGCAGCGGCGCATGGACTTCATTTATAAGTAAAGCAGTGTTTCCCACACATTCATTTATTTGTGGCGGCCCGCCACGAAAGAATTACGTCCGCCACAAATAAAAAAAATAAAATAAAAAATATAAATATATATTTTTTTTGTCCTGTCCAGCTTCTCAGGCAAATCATATAGTTGATGTAGATGCCCATATAGGCTGTTCAGATTTACTTTACAAAAGAGAAGTGTAGGATACTTCTCTTGTTGCCTTATTTGTATTTGACCACTACTGTTTTCTGTTTATTTGTTACTGACTGTGGCAGGACACCTCTGCCTCTGTTTCACTTTATGTTGCTGGTAAATAATATGGTTGTAGTAGTAGGCTAAAGTTAAATTATTTAGTATGCACTAATTAAAGGGGCAGAGCTTTAAGAGACATTTTAGCTTTTATATTTTATAAGATATATTTTTTGTAAGAACCACAATTAATAAATATATTACAGTGAATAACTTATTGCTCAAATCTGTATATAAATATGTACATAAAGTGTTGTAATTATATTGTAAAATGGATGGATGAATGGACGTTTAAAACAAAACTGTTTTATAGTAAGTATACATTTTTTGAGCCTTTTTAAAAAAAAATCACATCATTGTAGTAAATTATGCAAATTACTCGATGATGTCATGGTGACCACGCCCATAGCCACGCCCCCACCGCCACAGGTATCTTGGCAGTTTATGGGAAACACTGTAAAGGTAAGACCATAACGTTTTTTTTTTATTAAATGTGCTTTTTTGTGTGCTACAGTTTGTATGTGTAAAGTTAAAGTTAAGTTAAAGTACCAATGATTGTCACACACACACACACTAGGTGTAATGAAATTTGTCCTCTGCATTTGACCCATCCCCTTGCTCACCCCCTGGGAGGTGAGGGGAGCAGTGGGCAGCAGCAGCACCGCGCCTGGGAATCATTTTTGGTGATTTAACCCCCAATTCCAACCCTTGATGCTGAGTGCCAAGCAGGGAAGAATGCTGGTATGAGCTTTTAAACATAACCCGTTAACTGCTGTCAATCAAATGGTGAATAAGATACTCTTTAGGGTTCATATATTTGTAAATCTGACTGTGATGAAGTCAGTGCCATGAACCTCACCGCACGTCACTGATACGTACATAAATGCATACAGTACATACATGCATACAGTACATGCATGCATACAGTACATACAGTACATACATGCATACAGTACATACATGCATGCATACATATAAGCATACATATACTGTATATACACACAGAGCTCGAATTTAACCACAGCAATTGCTGCGACCACCCTCGTCATTTGCCGTAATGCCCTAAAAAATGTACCAACGTCGGCGGCAAGAACATACCGTGATCGCCCTTGACTTTTTACTTGTTAATCGCCCAGGGATGTAACGGTATAATGATAATTTGCGATAAAATTCCAGACGGTTAGTAATACATACATAATTATTACTTTGGCCATAATTGGCAGCCCTAGATCTCATACATGAACACAATTTGTATCTATATGGACAAAAAGTGCAGTTATGTCTTATGGCCATCGGGTGCCATCTTTCAAAATTATATATATATATATATATATATATATATATATATATATATATATATATATATATATATATATATATATATATATATATATATATATATATATATATACACACACACAGACACACCCACACACTTTTGGTCTCTATACATTTAGACCCCCTTCCTCGAAAGAAAATAATGTTTGCCTTGGTGCCCTTCTAACTTGCCCTGGTGCCTTAAAATATGAGCACTCCTTTAAACAACACTTGCCTTGACCTTAAAAAGTAAAAATTTGAGGGCTGTATATAATGTTTTGTGCTTACTCTGATTTTGATTATTAATATTATTTTTAATATTCTACCTTTCTGTTTTAGTACATACAGCACTTTGAGGCAGTAGTCTTTTTTTATTTTTTTTTTACAAATGTGCTATATAAATAAATCTACCTTGAGCTTACCAAAATTCAGGTCACCCGTTTCCCTATTGTTTTAATATTATTTAATATTATTATTAATATTATTCCAGGACAAAAAAGCTGTTAAATTTTGAACTTCAAAAATCAATAGCTATTTATTCGGCCTCTCACATTGGAAAACTTGTTCCTAGGTCATTGCAATGGTGTCATTACTACCAATATATTTTGCACTTTAAAGTTTTATCAAGTACCTATTGAATGTAGAAAACAAAATCATAGTGAGACAATCTTAAAACAAGGCCAAGATGGCTTCGGCGGACTGCCTTTCTTTCCACATTTGCAGCAAGTGACAAGAAAAGTAAAGGAGTCAGTAGTTTGCTCTCTCGCTCTCTCTCAGGGTGACAGGGCTTCGGGCTGGGGGAGGCGCTGCAGGCTTACAGGCCATTGGACGTGCAGTTAGCTGGACTAGCTTCTCGCATGGGAACCCCCGCCCCGCAACACGGGCATGGGGGGCGCCATCCTCCCTTTCACCCCCCGGAGCAAACACGGTGCCTCCCCCAGCTCGGGAGAGCCGGAGGAGCTAATGCTAGCTGCTAGGTTGCAGGCTAAAGGTGTAGCAGTTGTCAGCAGTCAACACGTGGTGCTAACATGGAGAAGGAGGGGGGGTGGGTGGCTCAAATGTCGACAGCCCCGCAGTGTGCTGACATTGACATTTAAACACTTCACCCACTTAACAATAATCCCTAAAGGGGCACAGTGGCACACGAGGGGGCGATGGGGAGTATTAAAGCCCCCCACCCCACCAAAATAAACCCGTCGCTGTCAAAATGCAGCTTCAAAGTGGTGCTACTAGAAAGGCAATAAAGTCCTCACCTCGGTCATGGAGGTTGTTCACTAGCACTCTTCCCGTCGTTCTCTTGGTCCATGCGTTGACTTTCGGCGGCGGAGCCTCGACAACTTTGGTCAACACAAGCGTCGAGTCAGCGTTACTGCTCGGCTCGCCTTCTTGGCAGTCTCTCGGGGGACTTTTGGCTTCGTCCGAGCCGCCGCGGTGGTCTGACGGTAGACTATCCGAGCCTCCCTCCTCTCTCACGGCGCTCGCCTTGGCCCGTTGAGCCCCCTCGCTCGCGTGTTGGTGGTCCCGCTGCCCGCTGGTGCTCACTGCTGTCAAACTCGAGTCAAAGTGACTGCTCTCGACCTCGCTTGACATCCTGCTAGTTTCCTAACAGCGCTCGCTCTTAAATCCAGTGTGAACAGTCGGCCCTTTCTTTCTTATGCCAGAGAAAAGTGTCCAAAAGCTCGAGGGGGGAGAACACAGCCACAAGGCGAGGTAAACAACTTTTTTGGGCTGGACCTCGCTAGCCAGCTAGCCAAGTAGTTCCCAGATGCTAATTGTTAGCCCGCTAGCTAGCTAGGCTAGCCACCGTGCACACGTCCGCGAACCGAGTGTTGTTTGGCCCCACGGGTCCAAAGTTTCATGTCAAGCGTCGGTTACCTGCGAAACGCGAGTCCGTCACCGCGCGGACACTTGGCTGTTAACAGGTGCGGACTTTGAGTAACTTTGGGGAAAGTGAGAAAGACGATTTGCTCTCGGCGAAAGCTCCTTCCTCACGTCGACGCTGCTAGCAGCACACACGGCTTGTCCTGCAAAGTACACTCGGCGCTGTAAACATCACTCTGCTGCCCCCAGCGGACAGAAGGACGCACTGCAGCACAAAGTCTTTAAACTTTGTCTGACGTCACAGTTCAACTGTAAATATCTGCCGTCTATGAAGTATGCACACAATACTATATTGTATATAAACAGTTGCATATGTGCGTTTTATTGTTTTGTTCTATCTTATAGATCAGTCTTTTACTTATATAATTTTCTAATATTTTATTGTTAATTAAAGGCCTACTGAAACCCACTACTACCGACCACGCAGTCTGATAGTTTATATATCAATGATGAAATCTTAACATTGCAACACATGCCAATACGGCCGGGTTAACTTATAAAGTGCAATTTTAAATTTCCCACTAAACTTCCGGTTGAAAACTCCTTTGGATATGACGTATGCGTGTGACGTAGCCAGTAGAACAGAGGTATGGCTCCCCCATTGAGGCCAATACAAAAAGCTCTGTTTTCATTTCATAATTCCACAGTATTCTGGACATCTGTGTTGGTGAATCTTTTGAAATTTGTTTAATGAACAATGGAGATTGCAAAGAAGAAAGTTGTAGGTGGGATCGGTGTATTAGCGGCTGGCTGTAGCAACACAACAAGGAGGACTTACTTGGATAGCAGACGCGCTAGCCGATGCTAGCCGCCAACCGCATCTGTGATCGGGTGAAGTCCTTCGTCGCGCCGTCGATCGCTGGAACGCAGGTGAGCACGGGTGTTGATGAGCAGATGAGGGTTGGCTGGCGTAGGTGGAGCGCTCATGTTGTTATCATAGCTCTGTTGCTAAGCTGCTAAGTTAGCTTCAGCGTTGTTAGCAACAGTATTGTTAAGCATTGCCAGGCTGAGAATTATTAACCGTGTAGTTACATGTCCATGGTTTAATAGTATTGTTGATCTTCTGTCTATCCTTCCAGTCAGGGATTTATTTATTTTGTTTCTATCTGCATTTGAGCCAGATGCTATCACGTTAGCTCAGTAGCTAAAGAGCTTCGCCGATGTATTGTCGTGGAGATAAAAGTCACTGTGAATGTCCATTTTGCGTTCTCGACTCTCATTTTCAAGAGGATATAGTATCCGAGGTGGTTTAAAATACAAATCCGTGATCCACAATCGAAAAAGGAGAGAGTGTGGAATCCAATGAGCCAGCTTGTACCTAAGTTACGGTCAGAGTGACTGCATTCTAGTCCGTCACTCTAACGTTCCTCATCCACAAATCTTTTATCCTCGCTCAAATTAATGGGGTAATCGTCGCTTTCTCGGTCCGAATCGCTCTAGCTGCGTTGAAAACAATAGGATCGGTTTCATAAGTTTCATAATACACCTTACGGTGCAACCTGGACACATCATCAGTGATTCTCCCGGGGTCATAGGGTGTTTCGGGTCTTAATCAAACACCCTCTCCCGGGCGACCCAGCCGAGGGTGATCAGTCCCTCGACTTGTGTCCAGGTAGCGCTCCACGCCACGCGTCCCCCCTCCGACGGTCTGCCCCGGGGTTGCGCCGGTGGTGCTTGGAGGTTCCAGGCACTGTGGGGAATGTCCGGGCCTGGGTCCTCCTCCGTCTCATCAGGGCCGTACAAGGTACTGGCCCTGTGCGTTGCACCACGGGTTTCCTCAGGCAGCCTATCTTGATCTTATGTGTCTTCAGGGTTTTTCGCAGCGTTATATGGGTGCTCCCTTGCAGGAGCTGCAGCTTGGGATGCTACCCCTCCCTGCCCCGGTTGCCGTCTTTCCGGGCTGTCAACTGTCTCTCCAGTTGTCACCACTCTTTCGAGGTTGTCATCCAGCCTCTTCCTGGAAGTCAATGGCGATGCCATACTGGATCGGTTTCATAATACACCTTACGGTGCAACCTGGACACATCATCAGTGATTCTCCCGGGGTCATAGGGTGTTTCGGGTCTTAATCAAACACCCTCTCCCGGGCGACCCAGCCGAGGGTGATCAGTCCCTCGACTTGTGTCCAGGTAGCGCTCCACGCCACGCGTCCCCCCTCCGACGGTCTGCCCCGGGGTTGCGCCGGTGGTGCTTGGAGGTTCCAGGCACTGTGGGGAATGTCCGGGCCTGGGTCCTCCTCCGTCTCATCAGGGCCGTACAAGGTACTGGCCCTGTGCGTTGCACCACGGGTTTCCTCAGGCAGCCTATCTTGATCTTATGTGTCTTCAGGGTTTTTCACAGCGTTATATTATATGAGGAGGTGAACAACTGACTACGTCACGCTACTTCCGGTAGGGGCAAGGCTTTTTTTTATCAGAGACCAAAAATTGCGAACTTTATCGTCGTTGTTCTATACTAAATCCTTTCAGCAAAAATATGGCAATATCGCGAAATGGTCAAGTATGACACATAGAATGGATCTGCTATCCCCGTTTAGATAAAAAAAAATCATTTCAGTAGGCCTTTAAATGTTTTTATTTCAACTGCTATTTATTGTTTGTTTCATGCGCAGCACTCTGGAAACAGTGTGGTTAATAGTGCTTTATAAATAAAGTGGATTGGATATATATGTACATGTATTTTAAATAACATGTTTTTTAACTGTTTGCATAGATTGAAATAAAGCTAAACACTGTGATTAGTCAAGTGGTGTTTTTATTATTATATAGCTTAAATAGTTCCATCTTAGTGCATTCATTATAAAGTATTAAATATATAATAACTGAATAGTGTGTGGCAAGTGTTCTTCACCTAAATATTCCACTACGGAGGGGCCCACTGAATTAGTAATCTTACTCTTGATTTTAATCGTATTCAATAATTATATAAATAAATGATAAATGGGTTATACTTGTATAGCGCTTTTCTACCTTCAAGGTACTTAAAGCGCTTTGACAGTATTTCCACATTCACCCATTCACACACTGATGGCGGGAGCTGCCATGCAAGGCACTAACCAGCAGCCATCAGGAGCAAGGGTGAAGTGTCTTGCCCAAGCACACAACGGACGTGACTAGGATGGTAGAAGGTGGGGATTGAACCCCAGTAACCAGCAACCGTCCGATTGCTGGCACGGCCACTCTACCAACTTCGCCACGCCTAACCTATTTACAGTTTAACAGGATTAACCTTGTCAAATGATATGAAAGTGTGTGTTAATAACAAAGATTATTATCCAGGCTTAGATCAGGCTAATTACAAAAACAAATACTAATCAAATGTACTGCAAAAAAGAGGGGACTAGTGAAAACTGATGAAAATACATTATAATACAACCACGGAGTGTTAAAATAAATACATTTTAAGTAAATTAATAATGATGAGAAAAAATTATACAACTATTTAGTGAATAAACTGTCAATAATATTGAAGTGCACCTTATTTAAGTCACAATTTTTGCGTTTAAGACATTTCTCTATGACTTTAGCTTCAGACTAGAGATGTCCGATAATATCGGCCTGCCGATATTAACGGCCGATAAATGCTTTAAAATGTAATATCGGAAATTATCGGTATCGGTTTCAACCTCCCGATTTTCCCAGGAGACTCCCGAATTTCAGTGCCCCTCCCGAAAATCTCCCGGGGCAACCATTCTCCCGATTTCCACCCTGACATCATTATTGGGGGCGTGCCTTAATTGCACTGCCTTTAGCATCCTCTACAACCTGTCGTCACGTCCGCTTTACCTCCATACAAACAGCGTGCCGGACCAGTCACATAATATATGAGGTTTTTACACACACATAAGTGAATGCAAGGCATACTTGATCAACAGCCGTACAGGTCACACTGAGGGTAACCGTATAAACAACTTTAACACTGTTACAAATATGCGCCACACTGTGAACCCACACCAAACAAGAATGACAAACACATTTCGGGAGAACATCCGCACCGTAACACAACATAAACACAACAGAACAAATACCCAGAACCCCTTGCAGCACTAACTCTTCCGGCACGCTACAATATATACCCCCCTCTACCACCAAACCCCCCCCACACACCTCGCCATCCACTTCCTATACCAGCGGTCCGTCCCACAGCGTCGCCATCCTTTTCGTTTCCGGCGGGCCATCCCAAGGCGTTGTCATCTTCCTTGTCTCCGGCGGGCCGTCCTACGGCTGCGTCATCCTCGCCTCCGGTGGGCCGTCCCATGTCCCTGTCATCCTCGTCTCCGGCGGACCATTCCACGGCGCCGTCATCTTTGTTTCCGGCGAGCTGTCCCACGTCGCGTCCTCCATGCTCGTCACCTCCACGCTCGTCACCTCCACGGCCTCCTGCTTTCCTGCCGCACGGACGGCCATCAGACGCCCACACGCCTCCTCATCGGCCAAGCGAGTGGCCATCCCGTAGTCGCCTGCCTTGCCAGATGAAACTCCACCCTTCACCCTTCTGTGACTTTTGAACCTTGTTTTTTTTGGGAACGTCTAGAATCCATCCCTAAAAGGGGAGGGGGCGGACATCTCTGAGAGGTTTCATGGGGAGTATCGGCACCATGTTAACGATGGTCCTCGGGATCTGAGGGGCAGGAAGAATAGAAAAACGCGATATAAAATCTAATCCATTAGTATTATTATTATTATTGAATACGCTTTATTTATATTTCTTGGTGAAACGCTCACCTTGTCCATCATCATGTCGAGGGCTTCAGTCATGTAGTCCAGTGGTTCTCAAATGGGGGTACGTGTACCCCTGGGGGTACTTGAAGGTATGCCTAGGGGTACGTGAGATTTTTTAAAAATGTCTGTCAAGAAGAACTGCGAAAAGAAATGCAACAATGCAATATTCAGTGTTGACAGCTAGATTTTTTGTGGACATGTTCCATAAATATTGATGTTAAAGATTTCTTTTTTTGTGAAGAAATGTTTAGAATTAAGTTCATGAATCCAGATGGATCTCTATTACAACCCCCAAAGGGGGCACTTTAAGTTGATGATTACTTCTATGTGTAGAAATCTTTATTTATAATTGAATCACTTGTTTATTTTTCAACAAGTTTTTAGTTATTTTTATATCTTTTTTTTCCAAATAGTTCAAGAAAGACCACAACAACTGAGCAATAATTTGCACTGTTATACAATTTAATAAATCAGAAACTGATTCTTTATCTCTTTTTTTTCAACCAAAAATGCTTTGCTCTGATTAGGGGGTACTTGAATTAAAAAAATGTTCAAAGGGGGTACATTACTGAAAAAAGGTTGAGAACCACTGATGTAGTGGATGAAACTGTCAGCGGAAAACAGTGTCTGTGACACAAGAAGACCATGAGGGCTCCAGAGAAGGTCCCAAAGAAGGTCCCAGAGAAGGTTCCAGAGGAGGTTCCAGAGAAGGTCCCAGAGAAGGTACCAGAAAAGGTTCCATAGAAGGTCCCAGAGAAAGTTCGGCGACATCGTCATCTCGTCTCTGGCTCCGCCCACGCCGTCGCATCGGCATCCTCGTCTCTGGCTACGCCCATGCCGGCGACATCATCATCCTCGTTTCTGGTTCCACCCACGCCGGCGACATCGTCATCCTCGTCTCTGGTGCCACCCACGCCGACGATATGGTCTTCCTCGTCTCTGGCTCCACCCACGCCGACAACAGGGTCTTCCTCGTCTCTGGCTCCGCCCACACCGACGACATCAGCCTCCTCATCTCTGGCGGGCCGTCCCACGGCGCCACCAGCTTCCTCGTCTCCGGCAGGCCGTCCCACGGCCTCGCCAGCGTCTCCAGCATCGTAACCTCCGCAACCTCCAGCTGGCCTAGCGCACGGGCGGCCATCAGGTATCAGGCATGCAGCCCTCTCGTCTGCCAAGGATGCCCTTCCATGGGCGACCGCCTCGCCAATTGCGGTGGCGTTCAACTCACCGTCGCCACCTGACTCTTCCCCGCTGGTTGCAGGGACACTTGGCCTGGCGGCCCACTGCCTTGTCCTCCCTCCACCCTCCCGTGACTTCGGACTTAAAAACATTTTTTTTTTAGAACGTCTGGTATTTATTATTGGAAGGGGGGCTACTGTCAGGCTTGTCACTGACAGTTTGGTTATGTTCGGGTTTTTCCTCTGTGTTTGGGTTTTATTTCCCATCAGCGCTCTTATTTTGGTTCCTTTTCCTGCATGTCTCCCTGAGCGCTTGTTTCCCTCTCACCTGTCCCTGATTGGCAGTCTGGCACACCTGGTTCCTCGTATTTTGTATCCTGTTTCCTATTGAGCTTTTCCTTGTTTCCTGTTTGATGTCTCCAGTTCTCGTTGATTCCTGTTTGCTGGTTCCTGTTAGCTGTTTCCAGTTTTCCTGTTTCCTGTTTCCTGGTTCCTGATTCCTGTTTTCCTGCATTTGATTTTTTACATTACAAGTCATGCTTTCCTGCATCAAGCCTGCCATCTCTGCATCTTGGGGTTCGTCACCAGCACTTCTTGACAGTTCATATGGATGATTTTTATCATCATTCATATAGATCTTTTTATGATCGTTCATGTGGATCGTTTTTATCATCATTCATATAGATCTTTTTATGCTCGTTCATGTGGATCATTTTTATCATCGTTCATATCGATCTTTTTATGATCGTTCATGTGGATTATTTCATCATTCATATAGATCTTTTTATGATCGTTCATGTGGCTTTTATCATCATTCATATAGATCTTTTTAAGATCGTTCATGTGGATGATTTTTCATCATTCATATCGATCTTTTTATGATTTTTTATGTGGATTATTTAATCATTCATATAGATCTTTTTATGATTGTTCATGTGGATAATTTTGATCATCATTCATATCGATCTTTTTATGATCATTTATGATAAAAATAATCCACATCGTTCATGTGGATTATTTTTTATCATCATTCATATAGATCTTTTTATGATCGTTCATGTCGATCATTTTATCATCATTCATATAGATCGTTTTATGATAGTTCATATGGATCTTTTTTTATCATCATTCATATAGATCTTTTTATGCTCGTTCATGTGGATCATTTTTATCATCGGTTATATCAATCTTTTTATGATTGTTCATGTGGATTATTTCATCATTCATATAGATCTTTTTATGATCGTTCATGTGGATAATTTTTTTATCATCATTCATATAGATCTTTTTAAGATCGTTCATGTGGATCATTTTTTATCATTCATATCGATCTTTTTATGATTGTTTATGTGGATTATTTTATCATTGATATAGATCTTTTTAAGATCGTTAATGTGGATCATTTTTCATCATTCATATCGATCTTTTTATGATTGTTTATGTGGATAATTTCATCATTCATATAGATCTTTTTAAGATCGTTCATGTGAATCATTTTTATCATCATTCATATAGATCTTTTCATGATCGTTCATGCGGATCATTTTTTATCATTCATATAGATCTTTTTATGATTGTTTATGTGGATTATTTCATCATTCATATAGATCTTTTTTATAATCGTTAATGTGGATTATTTTTTATCATCATTCATGTAGATCTTTTTATGATCGTTCATGTGGATTATTTTTATCATCATTCATATAGATCTTTTTATGATCGTTCATATGGATCATTTTTTATCATCATTAATATAGATCTTTTTTTATAACCGTTCTGTCACCGCCTGCTGCCACCTTGTGGTTTGTACGCTTAGTTTTCCCTTGTTGGTGCAGCAGACCTGGCTCTTACTTTTTGTCTTCCTCAGAGTTCCTGTGTTTTCCTGTGGGCGGAGCTGTAAGACGTGCACAGCTGTGTCTAATCTCACCAGCACTACTTTAGCAGCACCTGGTCGGCTGGATGGCACTCGGCTATTCCACTCCTTGACTGATTGTCTGAAGACTCCTATGCTCCTTGTATTTTTTCCTACGTACCATCTTGGCTATTTCCAGTGCCATCCAGCTGATAGTTTGCACGTCTTGCAACTCCGACCCCAGTTTAGTTAGTTTGTATATTGGCTTTTGTTCTTTTTATCACGGTGCTCTTTTTGCACCGTCGCTTTTTGTTATATTCTATTTTTGGATCATTGTTGTGATTGCTACTTTTGTTAAGTAAAGAACTATTTACTCTCAATTCCATCTGCATCCTTGGGTTCCTCTTTTCCACATTTAATTGAACTGTGACAGAATAGCCGAGTCAATTATGGAACCCGCAGATGAGAATCAGATTCAGCTGGCCCTCAGGGCTCATGGCCAGCGAATAAGTGATCACGAACAAGCTTTGTTAAACCTGACCACACTTGTGCAGGAGATGCATACACGCCTGTTTGTCCCTCACCCGCTCCCAGACTCTGAGGCTGCTCAACCTGCAGCTCCTTCTTACCCCATGCCCTCGACATCGGGTTTTCCTACCCGGGAGCCCAGCATACCACATCCGCCCAGGTATGAGGGGAACTTTGGACAATGCAGACTTTTTTTTATATCAATGCTCTTTAGTTTTTGCACAGCAGCCTCACACATACACAACAGACTCCGCCCGTGTGTCATATATACTTAGTTTACTGGCTGGAAGAGCAGCTAGCTGGGCTATGGAGGTGTGTGAGAGTAAACCCGGACTTCGTTCCAGCTTACCCCTATTTTCCGCTGAGTTACGCAGCGTCTTTGATCACCCCATGAGGGAACAAGAGGCAGGCAGCCGCCTCCTCGCTACACGCCAGGGGTCCTCCTCAGTAGCAGACCACTCAATCTCCTTCCGAATTCTGGCGGCGGAGAGTGGCTGGGGGGAGAGAGCTTTGCGGGGAGTATTCCTGGCTAGCCTTAGCTCCCAGATCCAAGACGAGCTGGCTGCCCGCGACGAGACCCAGACCCTCGAGGAGCTCATCTCGCTCGCCATCCGATTGGACAACCGCCTACGAGAGCGACACGCCCAGAAGGGGGTGGATCCTCCGTCCGTCAGATGGCAGTCATCTACCTGGTCCACACGATCAACATCCAAGCCTCAGGTTTCGTCGCTTCCGCCTTCTGACTGCAGTGCCCCGGAGGACGGGCTAGAGGGGGCCATTCCTATGCAGCTGGGTGGCAGTCGCCTGTCGTCTGCAGAGAGGAGTCGTCGGTTGAGGTTGCGGCTGTGCCTGTACTGCGGAGCTGCGGACCACGTCCTTGTTCGCTGTCCTGCGCGGCCTACTGGGGGCCGTTCCGCGTCCACCCGAGACCTCTGCAGGGAAGATTACCAACTTCGCCGCCTGCTCCCGTGGTGACGTCTGCATCCTCACTGGTGGGAAGACTTCAAGTCGAAGGTACTCTGTCATGGTGGGGGGTTCTTGTCCTATTAAGGCACTTATTGACTCAGGGGCTGATGAAAACATTATTGACAGTGGTCTTGTGGAATATCTAAAGATTCCTACTGTGGGTATTGATCGTATTAAGAGTGTTAGTTCACTTGACGGGCGTCACCTGGCTAATATTACTCATCAGACACATGCCACATCCCTCCTTATTTCTGGTAATCACCGTGAGGAGGTTAACCCTTGTGTGGTGTTCGGGTCTGTGGGACCCGTTTTCGATTTTTATTAAAAGAAAAATGATACAATTAATTAATTTTTCAAACTGAGACTCACTGGCTTTGGCTCATTTTCTGTGAAGAACATATATCCGAATACATATTTAATGAACACACACCATACACCCCCCCTACACATTTCTATTACACATAAGATGTCTGGGTCCACTGGACCCGGGGCTAATAGAAGTGTGGAAATTTATGTTGTGTACCACACACACACACACACACACACACACACACACACACACACACACACACACACACACACACACACACACACACACACACACACACACACACACACACACACACACACACACACACACACACAGCAGGCCTAGACAGGAGGAGGACAGAGTGTAGGTATAAAGAACATCAGAAGGTCAAATGTACAACAAAATGAGTGCAGACAGTGTTGACAAACAATGTTGCAATCTTGTGTGGGAACAGCAGGTGCGAGAAACACAAAAGAAGTATCCATGTGGGATGAAGAAACTGGCAGAGAAATTTCCATGCAACGTTCGTGTTGTTACTCAGCCAGTGTTTGTGGGTCTTAGACTTAGACTTAGACTTACTTTTTATTGTCGTTCAAATTTGAACTTTACAGTACAGATAGGAACGACATTTCGTTGCATTAGCTGGTTGGCAGTGCAGGACAAAAAAGCATTAAGGTGCACATATAAATAGATTACTGTAAAGATAAATATATTGCACTTTTGCATATGCACCTACGTTTATGGATGTATGTTATATTGTCTTTATATTCCAGCGAGTTCATCCATTTTTGGGGGGAATTGAGGGGATTATTATGATGCGTTCAAGAGTCTTACGGCCTGAGGGAAGAAGCCGTTACAGAACCTGGAGGTTCTGCTACGGAGGCTGCGGACCTCTTTCTAGAGTCCAGCAGTGAAAACAGTCCTTGGTGGGGGTGGGAGGAGTCTCTGCAGGTTTTCTGAGCCCTGGTCAGGCAGCGGATTTTTGCAATCTCCTGGATAGGAGGAAGAGGAGTCCTGATGATCTTTTCCGCTGTCCTCACCACTCTCTGGAGAGACTTCCAGTCTGAGGCACTGCAGGCTCCAGTCCAGACAGAGATGCATTTGGTCAGTAGGCTCTCTATAGTGCCTCTGTAGAATGTGGTGAGAATGGGGGAAGGGAGCTGTGCTCTTTTCATCCCACGCAAATAGTGCATGCGCTGCTGAGCTCTTTTTACAAGAGCTCCGGTGTGTAGGGACCAGGTCATATTGTCAGTTATCTGCACCCCCAGGAACTTGGTGCTGCATACCATCTCCACCGCCGTGCCGTCGATGAAGAGTGGAGCGTGGCTGGACTGGTGCCTCCTGAAGTCGACAATGATCTCCTTGGTCTTGTCGACGTTCAGGACCAGGTTGTTGGTTCTGCAAACAGATGTTTCGCCTCCTCCCTGTAGTCCATGTCGTTGTTGTCACGGATGAGGCCCACTACTGTCGTGTCGTCCGCATACTTCACAATGTGGTTAGTAGTGGACCTGGCGCAGCAGTCTTGGGTCATCAACGTGAACAGCAGCGGACTCAGGACGCAGCCCTGGGGGGAGCCGGTGCTCAGGGAGATGGCACTGGAGGTGTTGTTGCTCACTCTCACAGACTGGGGTATGTCTGTGAGGAAGTCAAGCAGCCAGTTGCATAGGGGGGTACTGAATCCAAGGGGGGGGGGGGGGGGGCAGTTTGCTCACCAAGTGCTGCGGGATGATGGTGTTGAATGCCGAGTTGAAGTCCAGAAACAACATCCGCACGTGTGTGTCCTTTCCTTCCAGATGTGCTAAGCTCAGGTGGAGTGCAGAGGAGATGGCATCCTCTGTGGAGCGGTTAGGGCCATAAGCAAACTGGTATGGGTCGAATGTGGGGGGAAGTCTGGAGACAATGTATTCCTTTACCAGCCTCTCGAAGCACTTCATTACAGATGTTTTTTGGGATAAGTCAGTATTTTAACATAAAAGTGTTTGATTGTGAGGCATTAAAAGCCACAGAATGCAACAGGTCCATCAGACCCACAAACACTGGCTGAGTAACAACAATAGGAACACCACACAAGGGTTAAATTGTTAATAATGCCTTCTCGTTCGGCGCCCTTAGTTCTTGGACTTCCATGGTTGCGACGTCACAATCCAAGCATAGATTGGACCACATTTAAAATTACCAATTGGAGTATTTTTTGTCATAGTCACTGTTCGCTCTGCTTCGTCTCCGGCTAACCTTGTCACTCTTCCTACCCTTCAATCCCCTGATCTCGTGCTGATTCCTGAGGAATATCATTCTCTTAGTGAAGTTTTTTGTAAAGACCGGGCTACGTCGCTACCTCCCCACCGCCAGTATGACTGTGCCATTGACCTTCTTCCAGGGTCGCCACTACCTTCTTCGCGGCTGTATAATATTTCGCGTCCCAAACAGCATGCTATGGAGGAATACATCTCCTCATCTCTCACCGCCGGACACATTCGTCCATCTTCCGCTCCTGTGGCGGCGGGGTTTTTCTTTGTTAAGAAGAAGGATGGTGGGTTACGACCCTGTATAGACTACCGAGCTCTGAACAAAATTATAATTAAAAATAAATACCCTCTTCCACTGCTGGAGTCTTCGTTTGCTCCTTTGCATGGGGCGGTAGTATTTACGAAATTGGATCTACGTAATGCGTATCACCTCGTGCGTATTCGTGAAGGTGATGAATGGAAGACTGCTTTTAACACCCCTCTTGGCCACTTTGAGTATTGCGTCATGCCGTTCGGCCTCACGAATGCTCCTGGGGTTTTCCAGTGTTTAATTAATGATGTCCTCCGTGACATGATAGGCCGTTTCGTGGTAGTCTACTTGGATGATATACTTATTTTTTCACACTCCATTGAATTACATCATCAGCATGTCCGTTTGGTTTTACAGAGACTTTTGGAGAACCGATTATTTGTCAAACCTCAAAAGTGCACTTTTCTTTCTCCCACAGTGTCGTTTTTGGGGTTGATTGTGGAGAGGGGGCAGGTTAAGCCAGACCCAGCTAAGATCCAAGCGGTTGTAGACTGGCCCACGCCGTCCTCTAGGAAGCTGCTGCAAAGGTTTCTGGGGTTTGCTAATTTTTACCGACGTTTTATTAGAGACTTCAGCAAAGTAGCCCAACCTTTAAATAAATTAACGTCCTCCAAGGTTCTTTTTGTGTGGTCTTCGGAGGCTGACCAGGCTTTTCGTCGCCTTAAATGCCTCTTTACCTCAGCTCCTGTGTTAGTTCACGCTAATCCTGATCTCCCATTTTTTGTTGAGGTGGACGCATCTGACACCGGGGTGGGGGCGGTTTTGTCACAGCACTCTAGTTCTGATCAGAGGCTGCACCCCTGCGCCTTCTTCTCCAAACGCCTTTCGCCTGCAGAGAAGAACTATGACATCGGGAACCGAGAGCTTCTTGCAGTGGTCCTCACCCTTCAAGAATGGAGGCACTGGCTTGAGGGTGTCAAGCACCCCTTTATCATTTATACTGATCATCGAAACCTAGCTTACCTCCGCTCTGCCCAACACCTCAATCCCCGCCAGGCCCGGTGGTCCCTGTTCCTTACAAGGTTTGACTTTTGTATCACTTTTCGCCCGGGCTCACTCAATGGTAAACCTGATGCCTTGTCGAGGATGTTCTCTCCTCCTACAGAAGACACTCCCCCAGAAACTATCCTTCCTCAGTCCCGGATTCTGGGCGCAGTACAGTGGGAGGTGGAGAGACGGGTGTCGGAGGCTATCAGGGACTCCCCATCCCCTGCTGGATGTCCTCCTGGTCGCCTTTTTGTACAGAGAACCCTCCGTCCAGAGGTCTTGTCATGGGCTCACACCTCGAAGATTGCTTGCCACTCAGGTGCCAGACGCACTGAGTTCCTGCTCACTCAGCGGTTCTGGTGGCCTACCGTTCACACTGACACTAGGAAGTTTGTGGCTGCATGCCCCGTCTGCGCCAGAAGCAAGGCTTCCCATCAGGCTCCTGCAGGGTTGCTGCAGCCCCTTCCTATCCCCTCACGTCCATGGTCGCACATCGCTCTGGACTTTGTCACTGGTCTACCCATCTCCAGGGGGTTTTCTGTCATCCTCACCATAGTCGACAGATTTTCTAAATTCACGCATTTTATCCCCCTCCGCAGACTTCCCTCCTCCCTGGAGACCGCCAAGCTTCTGGTCAATCATGTGGTTCGACTTCATGGGATCCCCATGGATGTGGTGTCAGACAGAGGTCCTCAGTTTTCATCCGCTACATGGAGAGCTTTCTGCAACTTGTTAGGAGCCACTGTCAGTTTGTCATCAGGGTACCACCCACAATCGAATGCACAATCGGAAAGAGCCAACCAGGACCTAGGGGCGGCCCTGAGATGCGTGTGTTACCAGCATCCATCATTGTGGTCTACCTATCTCCCATGGGTGGAGATAGGTGCCCGTAACACCCTAATCTGTTCATCTACCGGCTTGTCTCCTTTCCATGTGGTGCATGGCTTCCAACCTCCCATCTTCTCCTCTCAAGAGATCGAGTCCACTGTTCCCTCCGTGACTGGCTTCCTGCGCCGTGTGCACCGTGTGTGGCGTGATATCCGTGCTGCCTTGTCGCGGACAGCCAAACGGAACTAGACCATGGCTAATCGCCATCGCAGACCATCTCCCGACTACAAACCCGGCCAGAGGGTTTGGTTATCATCAAAAGACATTACACTATCAGGAGAGTCGAAGAAACTGGCACCTAGATTCATCGGACCATACGAGGTGGAGCGGATGATAACTCCCGTCACAGCTCGACTCAAGGTACCCAAGTCCTTCAAATCATATCCTGTCTACCATGAGGTAGACAGGATATGATTTCGTCGAGTCGAGCGACCTTAGTCCTCCACCTGTGTCTCCCCCTGCTCCTCAGCAAGTGGAGGGTCATCCAGCCTTCACTGTCAACACCATTCTGGACGCTAGGAGGCGAGGCAGGGGGGTGCAGTTTCTGATCGACTGGGAGGGTTACCCCCCCAGAGGATCGCTCTTGGATTTCACGTTCCCTTATTATTGATAAATCCCTAATTTCTGATTTTTATCATAGATTTCCCGGTAAACCAGGAGGTCCGCCAGGTGGCGTCCGTTGATTAGGGGGGATACTGTCACCGCCTGCTGCCACCTTGTGGTTTGTACGCTTAGTTTTCCCTTGTTGGTGCAGCAGACCTGGCTCGTACTTTTTGTCTTCCTCAGAGTTCCTGTGTTTTCCTGTGGGCGGAGCTGTAAAACCTGCACAGCTGTGTCTAATCTCACCAGCACTACTTTAGCAGCACCTGGTCGGCTGGATGGCACTCGGCTATGCCACTCCTTGACTGATTGTCTGAAGACTCCTATGCTCCTTTTATTTTTTTCCTACGTACCATCTTAGCTATTTCCAGTGCCATCCAGCTGGGTATGTACGTTGATAGTTTGCACGTCTTGCAACTCCGACCCCAGTTTAGTTAGTTTGTATATTAGCTTTTGTTCTTTTTATCACGGTGCTCTTTTTGCACCGTCGCTTTTTGTTATATTCTATTTTTGGATCATTGTTGTGATTGCTACTTTTGTTAAGTAAAGAACTATTTACTCTCAATTCCATCTGCATCCTTGGGTTCCTCTTTTCCACATTTAATTGAACTGTGACACGTTCGTGTGTATAATTTTTATCATCATTCATATCGATCTTTTTACGATCGTTCATGTGGATAATTTTTTATTATCATTCATATGGATCTTTTGGCTTTGTTCCTAAACATTCTGCATAACAGTCCCTATGTTTTCTGTGCATTGTTGCTTTTTGTGCACTGTTTTTGTGGTGTTTTCCCGAATAAGGTTTTTTTTTCCCCCTGCACTCTGCTTGCTGTCTCTGTATTATGGGGTCCCACTTGAAACAGACCATAACCATATTGATTTTATACTGGTTCTGACACGACCCTGGTATCAAAAGCATTATTGGTGTCGATATGCACTCATCTGTAATATCCAAAGAAATTAAATCATGACATAACTCAGATGAAGTCATCACTTTACAACTACAGCAACACAACAATCATAATAACATCCATCCATCCATCCATCCATTTTCTACCGCTTATTCCCTTCGGGGTCGCGGGGGGTGCTGGAGCCTATCTCAGCTACAATCGGGTGGAAGGCGGGGTACACCCTGGACAAGTCGTCACCTCATCACAGGGCCAACACAGATAGACAGACAACATTCACACTCACATTCACACACTAGGGCCAATTTTAGGGTTGCCAATCAACCTATCCCCAGGTGCATGTCTTTGCAAGTGGGAGGAAGCCAGAGTACCCGGAGGGAACCCACGCAGTCACGGGGAGGACATGCAAACTCCACACAGAAAGATCCCGAGCGCAGAATCGAACCATATAAAATAAATCAAATCATGACATGACTCAGCGACTTGTCCAGGGTGTACCCCGCCTTCCGCCCGAATGCAGCTGAGATAGGCTCCAGCACCCCCCGCGACCCGAAGGGAATAAGCGGTAGAAAATGGATGGATGGATGGATGACATGACTCAGATTAAAGGCCTACTGAAATGAGATTTTCTTTTTTAAACGGGGATAGCAGATCCATTCTATGTGTCATACTTGATCATTTCGCGATATTGCCATATTTTTGCTGAAAGGATTTAGTAGAGAACATCGACGATAAAGTTCGCAACTTTTGGTCGCTGATAAAAAAGCCTTGCCTGTACCGGAAGTAGCGTGACGTCACAGGTTGTGGAGCTCCTCACATATGCACATTGTTTACAATCATGGCCACAAGCAGCGAGAGCGATTCGGACCGAGAAAGTGACTATTTCCCCATTAATTTGAGCGAGGATGAAAGATTTGTGGATTAGGAAAGTGAGTGTGAAGGACTAGAGGGCAGTGGAAGCGATTCAGATAGGGAAGATGCTGTGAGAGGCGGGTGGGACCTGATATTCAGCTGGGAATGACTAAAACCGTAAATAAACACAAGACATATATATTCTCTGTTAGCCACAACACAACCAGGCTTATATTTAATATGCCACAAATTAATACCGCATAACAAACACCTCCCCCCTCCCGTCCATATAACCCGCCAATACAAATCAGACACCTGCACAACACACTCAATCCCACAGCCCAAAGTACTGTTCACCTACCCAAAGTTCATACAGCACATATATTTCCCCAAAGTTACGTACGTGACATGCACATAGCGGCACGCACGTACGGGCAAGCGATCAAATGTTTGGAAGCCGCAGCTGCGTACTCACGGTACTGCGTATCCAACTCAAAGTCCTCCTGGTAAGAGTCTCTGTTGTCCCATCTCCACAAGCATGCGTATCCAACTCAAAGTCCTCCTGGTAAGAGTCTCTGTTCTCCCAGTTCTCCACAGGCCAATGGTAAAGCTTGACTGTCATTGTTCGGGAATGTAAACAATGAAACACCGGCTACGACGTAGCCGCTACGTGTTTGTTTGCTGCAGCCGGCCTCTAATACACCGCTTCCCACCTACAGCTTTATTCTTCGCCATCTCCATAGTTCATTAAACAAATTGCAAAAGATTCACCAACACAGATGTCCAGAATACTGTGGAATTTTGCGATGAAAACAGACGACTTAATAGCTGGCCACAATGCTGTCCCAAAATGTCCGCTACAATCCGTGACGTCACGTGCAAACGTCATCATACCGAGACGTTTTCAGCAGAATATTTCGCGGGAAATTTAAAATTGCACTTTACTAATCTAACCCGGCCGCATTGGCATGTGTTGCAATGTTAAGATTTCATCATTGATATATAAACTATCAGACTGCGTGGTGGGTAGTAGTGGGTTTCAGTAGGCCTTTAAGTCATCACTTCGCAACAACAGCAACACAACAATCATAATAATATATAAAATAATCTAAATCATGACATGACTCAGATGAAGTCATCACTTTACAACTACAGCAACACAACAATCATAATAATATATAATTTATTATTTTTATTTATTTATTTATCTATTTATTTATTTATTTATTATTATTATTTTTATTTGTATTTGTATTTGTATTTGTATTTTTATTTTTATTGTTAATATTTGTAAAAATTATTTTTAAAATGTAATGATTTATTTGTGTGTGGCGTCGCGCGGGTCCCCTTGTCTGGTCTAGATGCTGTGTCTCGGTTGTTTGGGCGGTGGTGTGTTTGTACGGGTTTGGGTTGGAGTGGTGGGGTCTTTTGGTGGGGGAGGTGTTAATGTCTCTTGTTTGCATGTTGGCGTTTGGGCTGACTGGCGGGCTGGCGCTGGCTGGTCTCCTTGATCCTGTTGGCGTGTGGTTGCCGGTCGCGGTTTTTTCGATCGCTTTGATTTGATCGAGTGGTGCTGGCTGTCTGGGGGTATTGCAGCTGATGTTTCTGCTGCCGTGAGTTTGTAGTGTGGGCTACTGGGTCCGGTGCGGGGGGGTGGCTGATGTTGTGACTGGTGGCAGCGCGTGCACATGGTGGTTGTCAGGGCTGACGAACTTGCCGGCTTCATATTTGTTTATTGTCGTGTTGGTTGGCTTGTCGGGTGTGGGCCTGGGATGCCCTTGCGCCCTGCCGCGCCGCCCTTCACGCCCGGTGTCATGCCGTCGTCTGGGGCGGGCTTGTCAGGAGTTGTCCCTGGGTGACGGGGGTGCGCGGCCGGACCTGTGGGGCTTGGGGGAGGAGATCGGCTGGTTCTCAGTGGGCAGTGAGTGCCGGGACTTGATCGCTGTCCCGCCGGCCAGTGTATGGATTTGTTGTTGTATATACTGTATATAAGTGTGTGTGTGTGTGCATGTGGATGGATGGATGTAGGTATGTAAATGTGTGTATGTATGTGCAGTGTTGGGTTAGTTACTGAAAACCAGTAACTAGTTACAGTTACTAGTTACCTTATTTCAAAAGTAACTCAGTTACTAACTCAGTTACTTACACCAAAAAGTAATGCGTTACTGTGAAAAGTAACTATTTAGTTACTTATTTTCTTCTTCTTTTTTTAAAGCTCCCGTTAATGCCCTTTTAGCCTTCATTTCAGTACTGTTATTACACTGGAGAATAATACAATCTGTTGATCAATTTGACATGCATTTGCATCACTGAACTCTGCTAAGCAATGTGGTCTACATACAACACACAAAGACAAAGATATGTTTCAAAGGGCCAATTAGTTTCTGGCCAGAACAAATTGACAAAACTATTTTAAATAGCTGCAACATAACATACATAAGTAACAAACAGCATAATAACAACATAGCTGTAAACCAAATAAGTACTTTAACTTTATTTTTACATACACAAAGCCTAACCAGGCGTTTTTTCTCTCAAGGAATTCTGTCAATTTCATGGCTGGCTCAAAGCGTGGACACTCTGTGATCACATACGACCGACAAACAATTCTGGATGTGGATAGATCGCGTCGTTATAGACTGAAAGATGCATGTACGGTGGACCTCCTCGCTAGCATGGGAATACTTCGCGGGCTACATCGAGCGGCCTTTGTAGCAGCGGAGTCAAGTACTAGCGGGGACCGTCAATGGAGGAGACGTAAGCGGTGTGAGCGGAAGCAGAAGCGGGGATGCCGAGCGGGGCTAACAACAAAGCGAAAGGCTAATCCTCAAAGAAGCGTGGAGTGTCCGGGTAAGGAGTCATTTAAACTAGAACTAGCCGGCGCCAGGCTGGATAATCCCTGCACACATAGCAATTCTCTTAGAATAAAACACAACTCACACAATGTTTTTTCTGTTGTGACTGTGTCAGAGGTAGACATGCATTCTACTGAGGTGGCTAACTATGATGCGTTCAGTTTATCGCAGCACCAAGCAAACAATCTGAAAATTCCCGTCGTATCAATTCCTAGATATGGTCGAAACTATTTAAAGTGCACTACGCATAATAAACGCAACATTATTAATATTGCTACTTCGGATAATTTCAACAAACAATCATAAAACAGCCCACTACCTATAATATGGGCTTTTTAAACATAAGATCATTATCTTCCAAAACGTTATTAGTTAATGAGGTCATTAGAGACAACAAACTTGACGTCGTTGGTCTCGCCGAGACCTGGCTCAAACCAGACGATTTTTTTGCGCTAGATGAGGCATCTCCTCCTAACTATACGAATGCACATGTTGCCCGTCCTCTTAAAAGGGGAGGGGGTGTCGCACTAATATACAATGAAAACTTTAATCTTACACCTAACCTAAATAATAAATATAACTCGTTTGAGGTGCTCTCTATGAGGTTTGTCACACCGCTGCCTCTCCACCTGGCTGTTATCTACCGCTCCCCTGGGCCCTATTCGGACTTTATCAGTGAATTCTCAGAGTTTGTTGCTGATCTAGTGACGCACGCCGACAATATAATCATAATGGGGGACTTTAATATCCATATGAATACCCCATCGGACCCTCCGTGCGTGGCGCTCCAGACTATAATTGATAGCTGTGGTCTTACACAAATAATAAATGAACCCACGCATCGCAACGGTAATACGATAGATCTAGTGCTTGTCAGGGGTGTCACCACCTCCAAAGTTACGATACTCCCGTTTACTAAAGTAATGTCCGATCATTACCTTATAAAATTCGAAGTTCTGACTCATTGTCAACAAACTAATAATAATAATAACTACTATAACAGCCGCAACATTAATGCTGCCACAACGACGACTCTTGCTGGCCTACTGCCTTCGGTAATGGCACCATTCCCAAATTATGTCGGCTCTATTGATAACCTCACTAACAACTTTAACGACGCCCTGCGCAACACCATTGATAGTGTAGCACCGCTAAAGCTAAAAAGGGCCCCTAAAAAGCGTACCCCATGGTTTACAGAAGAAACTAAAGCCCATAAAATTTCATGTAGAAAGCTGGAACGTAAATGGCGCGCGACTAAACTTGAGGTTTTCCATCAAGCCTGGAGTGATAGTTTAATAACTTATAAACGCATGCTTACCTTAGCTAAAGCTAAATATTACTCAAATCTCATCCACCTCAACAAAAATGATCCTAAATTTTTGTTCAGTACAGTAGCATCGCTAACCCAACAAGGGACTCCTCCCACACGGCAGATGACTTTATGAATTTCTTTAATAAGAAAATTGAAGTAATTAGAAAGGAGATTAAAGACAACGCATCCCAGCTACAACTGGGTTCTATTAACACAGATACGACTGTATATACGACGGATACCGCCCTCCAAAATAGTTTCTCTCTCTTTGATGAAATAACATTAGAGGAATTGTTAAGATGTGTAAATGGGACAAAACAAACAACATGTTTACTTGACCCATTTCCTGGTAAACTTATCAAGGAGCTTTTTGTATTATTAGGTCCATCAGTGCTAAATATTATAAACTTATCACTTTCCTCTGGCACTGTTCCCCTAGCATTCAAAAAAGCGGTTATTCATCCTCTACTCAAAAGACCTAACCTCGATCCTGACCTCATGGTAAACTACCGGCCGGGGTCCCACCTTCCGTTTATCTCGAAAATCCTCGAAAAAATTGTTGCACAGCAGCTAAATGAACACTTAGCGTCTAACAATCTCTGTGAACCTTTTCAATCCGGTTTCAGGGCAGATCACTCTACGGAGACAGCCCTCGCAAAAATGACTAATGATCTATTGCTAACGATGGATTCTGATGCGTCATCTATGTTGCTGCTTCTTGATCTTAGCGCTGCTTTCGATACCGTCGATCATAATATTTTATTAGAGCGTATCAAAACACGTATTGGTATGTCAGACTTAGCCTTGTCATGGTTTAACTCTTATCTTACTGACAGAATGCAGTGCGTCTCCCATAACAATGTGACCTCGGACTATGTCAAGGTAACGTGCGGAGTCCCCCAGGGTTCGGTTCTTGGCCCTGCACTCTTTAGTATTTACATGCTGCCGCTAGTTGACATCATACGCAAATACGGTGTTAGCTTTCACTGTTATGCTGATGACACCCAACTCCACATGCCCCTAAAGCTGACCAACACGCCGGATTGTAATCAGCTGGAGGCGTGTCTTAATGAAATTAAACAATGGATGTCCGCTAACTTTTTGCAACTCAACGCTAAGAAAACGGAAATGCTGATTATCGGTCCTGCTCAACACCGACATCTATTTAATAATACCACTTTAACATTTGACGACCAAATGAATTACACAAGCCGACTCGGTAAAGAATCTGGGTATTATTTTCGACCCAACTCTCTCGTTTGAGTCACACATTAAGAGTGTTACTAAAACGGCCTTCTTTCATCTCTGTAATATCGCTAAAATTTGTTCCATTTTGTCCACTAGCGACGCTGAGATCATTATTCATGTGTTCGTTACGTCTCGTCTCGATTACTGTAACGTATTATTTTCGGGCCTCCCTATGTCTAGCATTAAAAGATTACAGTTGGTACAAAATGCGGCTGCTAGACTTTTGACAAGAACAAGAAAGTTTGATCATATTACGCCTATACTGGCTCACCTGCACTGGCTTCCTGTGCACTTAAGATGCGACTTTAAGGTTTTACTACTTACGTATAAAATACTACACGGTCTAGCTCCAGCCTATCTTGCTGACTGTATTGTACCATATGTCCCGGCAAGAAATCTGCGTTCAAAGAACTCCGGCTTATTAGTGATTCCCAGAGCCCAAAAAAAGTCTGCGGGCTATAGAGCGTTTTCTGTTCGGGCTCCAGTACTATGGAATGCCCTCCCGGTAAAAGTTAGAGATGCTACCTCAGTAGAAGCATTTAAGTCCCATCTTAAAACTCATTTGTATACTCTAGCCTTTAAATAGACCCCCCTTTTTTTTAGACCAGTTGATCTGCCGTTTTCTTTTCTCCTTTGCCTCCTCGCCGGGTTATTCCGGTTCCGGTGACCATGGATGAGATGCTGGCTGTCCAGAGTTGGGACCCGGGGTGGACCGCTCGCCTGTGCATCGGTTGGGGACGTCTCTGCGCTACTGACCTGTCTCCGCTCGAGATGGTCTCCTGCTGGCCCCACTATGGACTGGACTCCCACTGTTATGTGGATCCACTAGGGACTGTACTTAGAGGGGGGGTTACCCACATATACGGTCCCCTCCAAGGTTTCTCATAGTCATTCACATCGACGTCCCTTGTGTGGGCTCTGTGCCGAGGATGTCGTTGTGGCTTGTGCAGCCCTTTGAGACTTTTGTGATTTAGGGCTATATAAATAAACATTGATTGATTGATTGACTGATAGAAGTCTAGAATGAAAGAGTATATAAGAGAATTGACAGAGTGTGTGTACTATAATTCATAATAACAATGATTTTGATTCAATATTATGTTTTGAGCAATGACAGTTTGAAAGAAAAAAAACAGCTTTGTTTTATTAGTCAACATTGCAACTTTTTCTAAATTACATTTAACCTTTAAGCTTTTTTATTTCACTTTTGTTATGTTTTTGTTTATTTTAATAGTATTTTTAGAATGTACTGTGGGCCTTTAAAACATTAGCTGTGGGCCGGAAATGGCCTCCGGGGCACACTTTTGACACCCCTGCAATAGATAATAAAAAATTAAATCTGATAAATCTATCGATAAAAAGCTGAGCCTGGCGACGCGTGCGTGTTAACAACTCTCTCGCTCTCTCTGTCTCCGCCCCTCCCTCACGAATGCTGCTGCGCGCACCCGTCCCCTTCCTCCCCTTCCCACACTCACACACACACACAGCGCGCCTCCTCCGTGTGACACAACAGATTCAGAAGAACGACACCGCAGCGCTGCCACAAAACACACTCAGATCTTCTGTTTCTAGCCGATACTACATAGAAAGTAACGTAAAATAACGCAGTAACGCATCATGTAGTAACGGTAACTGAGTTACTGAATATGAAAAATAACGCGTTAGATTACTAGTTACTGCCGAAACTAACGGCGTTACAGTAACGCGTTACAAAGTAACGCGTTAGTCCCAACACTGTGTATGTGTATGTATGTATATGTGTGTGCATGTATGGGTATAGGTATGTGTGTGTTTATAGATGTGTATATGTATGTACTGTGTGTATGTATGTGTATATGTATATATGCATATGTGTGTATGTGTATGTATATGTATGTATATATATATATATATATATATATGTATGTATATGTATGTATGTATGTATGTACTGTATATATATATATATATATATATATATATATATATATATATATATATATATATATATATATATATACCCTGTATATATATATATATATATATATATATATATATATATATATATATATATAAATTGTTGCGTTGACCAGCATTCCTCCAATGGGGAATTCAAATTGCTAGTCTCTCCCAGATTCTTTTTATGGCAATATGCTGTTGTTTATATTCAATCACCAGGCAGAAGTTGGTATTTTGTGGTTTATTCTCCAAGCTTAGAGGACAAACCTGAGACCAATCCAGCACACCAGCATTCCCCAGCCCGGTCCAGATCGGTCTAGCTCGGTCTCCCGGAGGTCCCGTGATCTTCCGTCTGTCCCTCGCCCCCACTCGCTTTGTTTAGACTACTCCGAGTTATCTCTACTCTGACACATTCCAATCTAGAAGGCCAACACCTTACTATGACACTCAAAAGAAGGAAGAATACTAGCTATTCTTTATATGACTATAGGAGTTTAGAAAGAAGTAACACTTAAATATGGATATGCTTCCAACAAGTCCCCCTTTAAGATCTTCAAATAAGATCTTTATTACTTGCACAAAACTTATAAAGCACGCCCCACATTAAAGTAGGTGCTGTTTTTTTTCTTTAAGCAAGCTAGCGATAAAACAACAGTTTATTTACATGGGAGATAGATGGAGGGAGTCCACGTCAATGTCGTCATGGTCAGGGAAGTAAACCAACAATTCTCGAAAGTCTTAAAGTTACCACTTTGCTAGATCCCCTTTAGTGACACTTAGCCCAAGGGGCGATAAAGCAACCGCATGAGGCTATGATGGCCAAAAAAGCTCCGAATGGA
This sequence comes from Entelurus aequoreus, assembly GCF_033978785.1. Lineage (NCBI taxonomy): Eukaryota > Metazoa > Chordata > Actinopteri > Syngnathiformes > Syngnathidae > Entelurus > Entelurus aequoreus. The sequence continues at coordinate 61,715,486 of NC_084733.1, read as the reverse complement.
GACCAAGACAGACTTAATTAGGTCAGTCCACCTGCCTAATGTGCTTTGAAGCCAATCTTTGAAGGGGTCAGAGACCCCTGAAACTTCAGTAGTTCCCTAGACAGGGCCTCCTTTAAGGCCCTCTGAACTGAGCCATCGGGGGCAGTGTTGTTAGGAATGAAGGTACAGCATTGGTCACCAAACATTGCACACACACCTTCTTCCTTGGCTAGGATGCGGTCAAGGGCTATGCGGTTCTGGATGGCCATGAGGGAGGTCGGGGCAAGTTGTTCAGCAAGTCCCTCAATGGCGTCACGAGTCAGGTTGGTTAGTCTCAACGGCGGCGGGCAGTTAGAGAGGCCGCTGAAACAGGAGTTCCAAGGGGTGTTAATTTGGTGAGTGGGGTCACCAGTCTAACCATAGCACAAAGCCCAACGGCTGACGTCGGGATTCTAATGTACAATCTGTGCTTCCCACAACACCAGAATAAGTCAGCTCGTGCCCAAGGGCCTATCTTAGAGCCATCTATCAGTGTGGTGCACCAGGAAGGGTTAATGTCACCCAATTTGTTGGGGGACGAAGAGGGTCCTTTGAATTGAAAACATGTGTAATTCAGCTTTTGGGCCACAAATGGAAGAAGTCGGGTGGCATTGTCAACAGAAGGGTACACATGTCAGTCAACTTAAAAGGGGCGGGGTAAGTGTGGGAAAAGGGACGTCCAGCGGAAGAAGCAACACAGTCACCCAGGTTTTGGCATCCACCTGAGCCACAGGTTGTCTGCACCCGCTCCTAAGGTCAAAGGTCAAAGTTACCAGGCCTTCGGTGGTGATGTCATTAGCACGCACAGATGTGAGCCTTTGAAACACCACCGAGGTGGGGTGGTACTTTAGGTGCTACAGAGGGTGTAGAGGTAGTTAACGCCCTCTCAAGGACATTAATTTTAATAATTCCTTTAGCGTCTGTATCAGTCAGGTCAAGCCCCAAAACAACATAAAAGGGACGATGGGCTGCTGGTCCTGTGAATGGCTGACCTGTATGCAGCTCATAGGGTGAAAAACTCAAAGGGCGGTAAAACAGTTTTATTCACGGACCTTTGTAGTGGAAAGTCCAGGTTGTCAATGAGAACCAAAGTAGATTTAACACAAGAGTTTTATTTTACTCATAATCAAATGGTACAATGGTTGGGTTGAGTTGTCTAGCACACAGAAAGTTTCCCCCCCGGGCGCGCCCGTCACCATGAAAAAGATGGTGCCCAAAACACTCTCTTCGTTTGGCTTTATCCCTTTCTTATCTCTCTTGTTAGTGCGTCAATGTCTTATTTTGTTTTCCCTATCTGTTCCATAACAACTCGAATCTTTTAGACAGTCAACACATTCAGTTAGACAGGTTGGCACGACTTAAAGTTCACTTTTGTCCCACAGAAGAGGAAGAGAAATCAAAATGAGCATACATTTTTGACAGACATGAACTATAGGTCAAAGGTCAGAAATTCTACTACATACCCGCCTTCCAGGGTCTTAAGACCCTGGACCAAAACAATTTCTGATATAGACCACTAAATTAAATCTCTACCGCAGATAGAGGCAAAAACCTCAATGTTTTTATACGAGGCAAAAATTCCGTCTATGACCCTCCTTCAGAGCGATCGCTGTTACCAGCCTGCAGTAAAACCATCTCACAGAACACAATTAGTGGCCTACCCTTTGAGTTAGTAACGTAATACCAAAATACTTTGATCATGAACATAATTAGATGAATATATATATGCTTATTCAAGATGTATTTTCACATTAATAATGAATCAAACAAGATCTGGTTTAGAATTAATATAGACTTATGACTGTAAGCTGTTGCATTATTATTTTTCCCGGCATTTGCAATGAATGTAGTTACCAATTGATTTTGTACACACAACTGAATTTCGTATGAGTCCATGTTCGATTAGTGCTCGTATGGATGGCTCGGTGGTGCCTCAGGCTGGTGGCCTGCCGACACCTCGTTGGGCTTTTGGCTGCCTTTGTGAAGAAAGAGATCCACTCAAACAGTCTGTCTCTGTCTGTTCTTGGGGTGTGGTTCAGTCCATTGGGCAGACTGTTTAATGGCATGTCCGTGCTGGCCGAAATTGGGGAAAAGTATGGGGCTTTGGGGAAGGCTGGGGCAGAGTATGGGGCGTGGGGCTTTGGTCCAGGCCCTTGGCTTGCTTCAGGCCTCCTCGCTGCTTCGGCACTCCCGACACTTCTTTCCACAGCTGCTGGAGTCCCGGTGGACACATTGGCTGGCAACCTTAGTTGTTCTCGTCATCGCTGGCAAGGTGTTGTCTCTCCTCTCGGTTCCTTCCAGTCAGGTATCGGGTGTTGGTCCTGGATCGGCTTTGACCGTGCCCCTCTTAGCGAGTGCAAGGGAACCTGGAGTGGCTGCTTTCATCCTCAAATCTGCACAGAGGAACTGGCACACAAATTCTACATTTTGCAAACTTACCATTTTGGTCTCATGGTCTTTCCACCTTCCTAGGAAGCTGCTGGTCCTGAGAAGTGCTGATCTTGTGACTGAAGAAGATTAACCTGTTTTCTTAAAATAGGTGCCGTTGTTTGACCTAATCTTTTTGGGGAAACCATGTCGGGATATTAGATCATTCACAAAACATTTAATTACTGAATTGGCACCCTCCTTTGAGGTTGGGGTTGCTTCCGCCAACCACTGCAATTGTCAATCTAAATCATTACATTCCTTTATCCTTGTACCGGATTGATCATATCCATTAAATAAAACCTCAACACGCTCAAACTTGACCCAATCCAAACTCACCTCCCCCCTCTGTCCCTCTCACAGGGACAGTGTTAGTCGTAGTAATAGTAATAGTAGTAGTGGTAGTATTAATAGTTTCAGAAACATCCAAGAGAGAGAAAAGACAGCTGATAGTCAAGTGCAGCAAGAACAGAGGCAGTGGAAAGGTCATGTTTGAGGTCACTGTTCGCTTACAACACCTAGTGAATTATTGTGGCCACAATAATTCACTAAATAGTTGTATTTAATTTAGTCTATCTATGATGGGACAATGCACAGAAACATTAAGTTCAGAAACAGATATGTTCTGTACCAGATTATATCTAAATAGCTACTTTCCATCTGCAGTCCCTGGCTACCTAAATTAAAGGGATCCAAAAATCAAGCACTAAAATTATGACACTAATTAATCATAATATATATATACATTCATAATAATCAATAATTAATCAAAAATAATCATACTGTAGCATGTATTCAATTATAAGAAAAGTCACCAAATGCCCCTTCATGGACACATACTTACCATACAATACAACCACACCTTATTTACATCATCCCACAAAGACAATACATGCTCTTGTTCACATCTGTCATCATTCATAACAACAACCAAGATTTTAACAGCCATACCTCACAATTTACAACAAAAATGCTCTCCTAGATAAATATAATACTCATTAAATTGATGTGTCAACATAATGCCCCTCTTAGTGACCGTGTGAGCAGCCTTGATTGCTCCAAAGCCACTTTTTAATTTCAAATTTTCTATTCCTTTTGTTATAACGTGGAGAAGGCTAATTGGTCTGTACATGTTCTGGTCTTCTTTATTTCCTGCTTTATGGATTTAATCATAGTAGCAGTTTCTCGACGTGGTAGGGAAAGTGTTTTCCGTTATTGATTTATTTATCAATCGTTGTTATACGAGCAATAATACAATCCTTATATGTTTTTAGGAAGATAGTGTCCAACCCATATATATATATCTCTAGATCGTGAGTCTGATAATGCAGTGAAGATTTTGTTTAACTTTGTTTCATTTGTTAATTCTAAAATTAGTCCATCCTGAATAAATGACAATTATTTGCACTGATTTTGAGGGATTTTTTATTCAGGGTTTGTACAGACTGGATGAAATGTTCATTAAAATTATTACTTATGTCCAGACTGTTTGCGATAGTAGCGCCATTGATATTTAATGTTATAGTGTTGTTTCTTGTTTGCTCTCTTTCCGTAAGTTTTTATCTGGTTTTCCATAACTCTCTATTGTTCCTTTTTGCAGCTTTAATTAATTCTAAGTGAAAGTCAGCCTTAGACTTCCGCATAAACATTGTAACTTTGTTCCTCCAAACTTTTAAATCATACGATCTGTATTTAGACCTGTTATAATTTCTCTTATGAGAGCTGAGTCCCGATGTCTTATTAGAATCCAATGGTATTTTTATTTTAACACTCTTCTTTCTGGTTTTGTATTCGTGTATTTACAGATGTTCTCTTTAATTTTTGTCATCCAATTGTAATTCTAGTAGGGTTGCTTTCATTTGTATCATATAGAAGCCGTTTATAATATCCTTAAGTTTCTTTCTACGCGTCTTATTTAACCAGTCCAGATTAACGTCCCCCATGACGTTACTTCTTTCATACTATGCTGTTTGAGGATGTCTGAAAATGAATCAAGAAAAATGTCTTTAGCTGTGGTCGGTCAGTATACTACAATTACCTTGAAATACATTTCTGAGGAAAATGTGATTTTAATTTCAACATACTCAAATTGATCTACTTTTAATGTTATCCCTTTCATAAATCATAATTCCTCCCCCCTTTGTCACTCGATCTGTCTTTTCTGTAATCTTGTCCCCCGGGACATTAATTAGAACGTAAAGGTGTTGTGGGTTTTAACCATGTCTCTGATAGACACGGTAATCCGGATTAGAGTCTGACAGTAACTGCTGTATTTGTTCAGTATGTTTCCTGTGGTAGAAAGTTTAATAATGCGGACACGTTTGTTACTGAATACTTTCTACTGGTTTAAATGTAACTTAGATATTGGGTTTCGCAATGTAAAGCACTTTGAGTCACTTGTGAAAAAGCGCTATATAAATGTAATTCACTTCACTTCACTACAGACTTCTGTCTCTCTGCGACTTTGTGTATGTAATAAGCAACTATAATTTTTTGATATGCTTAAATTTTATTTTAGCTCAGCTTTTGTATAGCTGCTAGCTCTTTGTAGCCTACAGCAGGAATGTCCAAATTGCAACCAATAGCTATGTTTTTAACAGACAACCGAAATAATTGAAAATGTGGTATTTGCGTATCGGTTCAATACGCAAATACAGAGAGCAAAGGAACAATGTGGGTCATTAGTTGTCCATCTTATACCATTCTAATTGTTGTAAGGATAGTTCACATGAGCGGCCATACCTTGAGTCCCACCATATATAAGAGTCAAAAGGCTCCTATTATGAGTCGTCTAATTGGTGATCATACAATTTGGCGGTTTGGGTGGCAGGACACACGGACGCACCTCCGTCAGCCAGCGCTAGGACAGTTAGAGCAGTCCCCGTCTTCCACTCATTCCTGGGAGGCGTCCCCAGTAGTTGTCAGCTGATGTCGTGCTGTCAGGCAACATCAGGAAGTTCCTTCTGTGCAGTATTGAATTGTCAGGGCACAGTTCGTAAGCAGGTCATTACAAGGTGTGTGCAGGTTGACCACAAAGGAATGCTTCAAAGATTGTGTTGAACATTGTCCGTTGACACTTATGTCCAGCAGGGGTCTGTTTGTATCCTGCTGTTCGTCCTGCTGTCACACCTGTATTTTTTGTGAGCATGTTCTGGCTACACCTTGGAGCTTGTCTTGTTCAGAGAAGCTGGCAGTCCCCCGGCTGCATATCCTTTCCACCCTCGCTTGACCTAGCACAACCGTGGCTACCACCCAAGTCCGTCTGTATGGTTTCACGTTTTGTTGAGGTTTTTTTTTCCTCCAGAATTTGGAACTCAAAACATGTACACCCATCATTTTCATATCCTCTCGGTTAGTTCAATTTTGCATATCACGTTTTAAAATTACAGTCTTAACTATCCTATTAATTGCTAATCAAAAACCTTAATTCAAAGATTATACGTACTACTTCATGTGTATTTAAGTACCCTTTTAATTCACTTAAAGATTATCTATAAATTAATTTAAACTATCATTTGTCTATCAGTAGGCGCGAGCAAGCTGTCATGCTTGCACTCTGACCTCCTGCTGTGCGTGATATTCTCCAAAACAAAAGAATGTTTTTATTCACGTTTCTCCTTATCTTTCAGCTAAATCTTTTAATCTTTTAACTTTTAACGTCCGTACTGTGTTTATTTTTATTGTCTGCATTTTAATGTTGCTTTTATTTTCTTTCATTTCACTTTGTTGCATGAAAAACGCCGCACAAACATATCCTTGCCTTGCCCGTCTCCGACTGGTTATCCAACTTGGTCATAACAAACACACAAGGCCATGCTCTAAGCGCCATGCCTAATCACACTTCTCCTCTTTTTTTTTTCTTTTATTTATTTATTTTTTTAAACTTTACATATCGGCTCTTATTCTAATTATTAATGTAGGCTGTTATTTGTAATTATTGGTTAGAGTGTCCGCCCTGAGATCGGCAGGTCGCAAGTTCAAAACCCCGGCCGAGTCACACCAAAGACCACAAAAAATTTTGGGAGCCAAATCACCAAAAATGATTCCCTGGCGCATGGTATGGTGCACTGCAATGTCTAAATAAAACTATAAATTACTCCAAACTAAAATGTCAGACTGCACTTTAAAGTTACTTTTATTAAATTAATTTCCAAACTAACCACCACCACAGCAGACATCTTCCTCAATCCTATCCCAATACTCCCATAAATTAGAAAGGTGTTTCACAACAGTGGTTAAGTAGTTATTTTAAGTAATAGATCTCAATATGTAGAAATTAATAAGACTAAATTTGCCCTAGTGTGTGAATGTTGTCTGTCCATCTATCTGTGTAGATATGATTTAGGGCAGTGGTTTTCAACCTTTTTTCCCAGTAAAATAAAGAAATAAAATACAGCATAATGTCATCATTTTCTGATTTATTAAATTGTATAACAGTGCACCATATTGCTCATTTGTTGTGGTCTTACTTGACTTATTTGGACAAACAAAAAAAATAAGAATAACTAAAACGTTTTAAAAATTAAACAAGTGATTAAATTATAATAAAGATTTCTATACATATAATCAATCATCAACCTTCTTTGGATATTGTAATAAAGATCCATCTGGGCTCGTGAACTTAATTCTAAATATTTATTTTGTTGAAGAATTATTCTTCTATAATTATATTTATAAAGGATTTTGAATTGTCGCTATTTTAAAATATTTAAAATCTCAGGTACCCCTTGGCATACCTTCAAGTACCCCCCTTTTTTGTCCGGGCGGAAACACCATACCCTCCTTTGAGAACTACTGGTTTAGCCTATAAAAAATCCTTTGTCTCATACATCATTACACTGTACAACTCCTCTTTGGGGGGCTAGGATGACAGGGAATGCAAAACAATAACAGTGCAATACTTTTTTTTTTATATCATGGTCGTTAATGCCTAGTTTCTCTTTTAATAGAATCTATTTTGTTTCCATTTATACCCTTATTAGTTACTGTTTACTTTTTAGTTCTTCTTCCAAAGGGAACTCTCCTGAAGGAATCAATAACGTTTTATCTGTCTATCTATCTATCTATCTATCTATTACTAACCCGAGCACAATTCATGACGTCATGCTCATCTTGCAGACAGTTATTTCCATTTAGTTTTATTCTCTATTTGTAATTCTACATGCACCAATGTCACATAGAAATTTGCTTTCTTTGTTATTTATTTACATTATTATTTCTGGTTTACTTGCTGTCTGTTTACTTAAGTTCTCATATTTTGGTCTGTCTTCCTTCTGATTAGAATTTGTTTAACGCTTCTCTACGTTTTGTTTTGACAATGGCGCTGAGTGGCTCTTATCTCTACTTCTTCAGACTCTATGTTTCACAGATGCCCTTAGATGTATTAGAATATAAATTTAACTTTTATTTTATTGTGTGTTTATTCCTAAAAAAATTAAAATGTCAATGTATGATCAATTTATCTTTATCAAATTTAAATTCAATATTATTAATTTATTTGTTGTATAACTATTAATTCAAAGTTACAGTGTGTCCTAATCTATGATGTGTGTGTTTGTCGCAACTTCCCACAGGAACTGGATGGATCAGATAAGCAGCAAAGCTGTACCAAAAAAAAGTATACTAGACATATAAATGAATGATGAATTAAACAATGTTTCAATGTCCCACAATCCGTATTTATTTATTGATAATTAACCGTGTAATTTTCCATATATCTATTATTTTACTGGACTTAGCAAGCACCTACTACTAGCACACTCTACAGACCGAGAATAACTGTTCAACCACACTTAGTAATGCCAAGCTAGATGCTAACTTAGCCTTACTATGCCTAAGTAAGCAAACTTTTGCTAACCTAGCCCAATGCTATGCTAACACAATGCTAACCTAGCTCAATGCTATGCTAACACAATGCCAACCTAGCTCAATGCTATCAGTGTCACTCCTCTTCGAACCAATGCCTCACGCAGCTGTCACTCACACAGCCTCGTCACACGCACACACTCTTATCTCAAAATGTCTCCAAGCTTTTTTTTTTTTTTATATGCGTCACACAGTCACTCACACACAGAGAATTTACCAGCGAGCAAGAGCCTTTTTTCCCGTACTCAAAATCTCAGTGTGTAAAACAACTGTAATATCGCACAGTCACAATCACCAGTATAGTTAAAAACAAATTCAAATGACTGGAATTAGCTCGCAGCGCCCAAGAGGGGGAGCCTCCCTGCTTAGGCTGCTGCCTCCGCGATCCAACCTCTTGATAAGCGAAAGAAAATAATTATATGGATGGATCATTCACTCATGTGTTTTCTGTACATAACTTTGTCTATTTTCTCACACGCACACACATAACCAACAATTTCCCAGGTCTTGCAGATCAGCGTGGGTGCGAAAATAGCGTGAGGGAACTCTCACAAAAGCATGAGGGAGAATTAAAACAGATAAGAAACCAGGTGCTACACAAAAGTTATTAAAATACGCAGATATATAAATATAAATTTAAAAACACACATTTTTATCCCACAAAACACTCCCCCCTGGTCCGGACCAATATAAACAACTAATGCACGCGTGCTTTTGTGGAATCGGCCGTCTCATAACACACACACGCAGGTCATTCTTACTCATATAACGGCGATTAACCCATTCAGCGGAGCAAACCCTGCTTTTCCTTCCTGACCAACACGGATAACAGCCTAAGGCGCTGTAGAATCACCAGGAATCACCCTTCAATTTCTACAGTACATCGTGTCTGGTCAGTCCATATAGTTTCACCAAGGCTCTACCATATGGAGCCCTTACTCTATCCATCTATACTGCAGCAAATTTCCAAATTCGTGACAACTTGGCACAGTTGATCTCCTTTACCGGAGTCACTGAACGATCACCTTATATCAGGCTTTTTACCCGGCTGCAGCTTCCACATAGACAGATACGTAGGACCTTCATAGACGTCATAAATTTGTGTGGGCCAAATGTCACACCAGTTTAGCCAACCTTGCCTTAAATTTCGCTGTGTCCAACTCCGGCTAACCATGTACTTGCACAAAAAAGCATCCTCTGCCAACAACGACAGAGGATGAAGAGGTTAAAAGAAATTTTTCGTCTCACATCGTCTATGCTTCTACACTCCAAACCACCAAAATTCTATCAACAATCCCCATTTGTTAAAAACAAGAGATTACAAGTTTTCAACAAACACACAGACAAATGATCACATATAAAACAACTCAAGCCAACCAACACATGCCCCAGTCTAGGTTGTTTTTGGAGAACTATCTTTTATGAAAAAAAATTTCAGTTTTCATCTTACCGATCCCGTTTCTCTTCAGACAGACAACTTTTACACAATAAGCAAAATAGCTTACCTTTTATTAGATGCGCGCGTGCAAGCGTTGTCTGCCTGAGAGAGAAGCCGGGAGCGGATGTTGACTTGCAGAGTTCTGGACCATCCTGTTCGTGACGCCAATTTTGTAGTGGAAAGTCCAGGTTGTCAATGAGAACCAAAGTAGATTTAACACAAGAGTTTTATTTTACTCATAATCAAATGGTACAATGGTTGGGTTGAGTTGTCTAGCACACAGAAAGTTTCCCCCCCGGGCGCGCCCGTCACCATGAAAAAGATGGTGCCCAAAACACTCTCTTCGTTTGGCTTTATCCCTTTCTTATCTCTCTTGTTAGTGCGTCAATGTCTTATTTTGTTTTCCCTATCTGTTCCATAACAACTCGAATCTTTTAGACAGTCAACACATTCAGTTAGACAGGTTGGCACGACTTAAAGTTCACTTTTGTCCCACAGAAGAGGAAGAGAAATCAAAATGAGCATACATTTTTGACAGACATGAACTATAGGTCAAAGGTCAGAAATTCTACTACACCTTCGAATGATCATTAACGCTAATTGCAACATGTCAATCCAATTAAATTTGGTCTGTGCACAGATTTTAGCCAATTAGTTTTTTATGTTCAGGTCCATCCTTTCAACCTTACCTTGGGACTCAGGATGGTACCCCAAACCTGTGTTCTAGTTTGAAAGCCTTTTCGACCAAGGCTAAGTGAGTATTTTTTTTTTTTTTTTTAATGGTTGCCGTTGTCTGACCTAATCTTTTTGGGGAAACCATGACGGGGTACTAGGTCATTCACAAGTCATTTAATTACTGATATTGCATCCTCTTTTGAGGTTGTTGTTGCTTCCGGCCAACCACTGTGATTGTCAACACAAGTCAGTACGTACCTTTTCCCTTGTACCGTATTGATCATATCAGTGAAATCAAAGACTATACATGGTTCACCCTCACCTCCTCCATATTCTAAATTTGATCTACTAAACTACTATCGATGTGTAAAATCGTTATTTTCAAATTAAAATTAGTTATAACTTCTTACCCACGGTAAAAACGTTAAAACTATGGAATGTGTCAAAGTCAGATGATTGTCGATTTTGTTCCAAGGAGTCTGTATCCACCCTCACTCACCCCCTTCTGTTTCTGAAAAAAAGGACTGTGTTATTCATACTATCACTTTCAGAAACATCTAAGAAAAAGGTCAGCTAATAGTCAAGTAGCGGAGCACAGGTCATGTTTTAGGTCAATGATTGTCTCTTCAGCCTCTATGGTCCACTGGGGGGTGGTGTTAGGGTAGGGGACCCCTTAGCAATATCACAATTAACTCAAACTCATCTGAACCCTAACTTTTATGTAACTTATTCAATATGGTGAAAGTAACAAAATATGCTCATATTTATATTGTCACCAATACTAGAAAAATACTACCCTTGTGGCGAATGCTTTAGCAATAGTATTTTGAAATTTTACCACACCTGGTGGCCCCAATAATTCATTAAGTCAAGCTCATGTTGTAGAAAGTTGAATGATGCAGACACGTTTGTTACTGAATACTTTCTATCAGACTTCTGTCTTGACGACTATGTGTATGTAATGAGCAACTATAATTATTTGATATGCTTAAATGTGTAATGTGTCGTTTTAGCTCAGTTGTTGTGTAGCTGCTAGCTCCTCGTAGCCTACAGGTGTCTAAAGTGCAGCCCATAGTTATGTGTTTAACATCACTATGGGCTAAACCTAATCAATTGAAAATGTGGTATTTGGGTGTCGGTGTAATGTTTGGCAGCTACGCCGTGTCTTATCATTGGACCTAAGTTCTTTGGTTTTGTAGGCGAGACAGAGAGCAAGGGAACAATGTGGGACACTATTGTGTCCATCTTATACCATGCTAGCTGTTGCAAAGATAGGTCAACATGAGCAGCCACACCTTGAGTTCCAACATATATAAATAATCATAACATATTGCGAGTCGGGTGGCAGAACACACGGAAGCATCTCAGTCAGTCAGGGTTTTCACTGTTAGAACAGTTGGATGTCAGCCATTCCTGTTGTTTCAGGCTGTGGTATGAGCTCCTGGAGGAGCCTTGGTAGTGGTGTCGCAGCTTGGTGGTTGAGCCGTCAGGTAACACCAGGAAGGTTCCTTCTGTGCGATATTGAATGTCAGGGTACAGTCTGTCCATTGACACTCATGTCCAGCAGGGGTCCTGTCGGTACTTCCTGCTGCGGCTCCTGATGTGGGCGTCCTCTTACACGCCTTCGTGTTCGTTTGTTGGCACGACGGAACCTTTCCTGTTCGGAAATGTTCGGACAGTCAAGACTCCAGTGACCAGGCTGGTCACAGCCGAAACAGTGTCTACCCCAGACCGGCTTTGAAGCATCGTGTTGTCCACCACCCGAGTCCAACCGCACGTCTGTTGAGGATTCTTTCCTCCACCTGTTGGAACTCAAAAGCAAGGTCACCCACTGCTGAATATACCCTAGCTGATCTTTGACCTTTTGGTTCTTTTAACCTTTTATCTTCAGCGATCTGTAATTTAAGTAGTCGTTTCCTTGTTGCTCTGTCATTAGCCCTATTTTGCATGGGATGAATAAAATGTCCTGCCATATATTGTTTTTGGCACCTTGTATATCAGGGTTAACTTTGTCCAAAGTGTTTGGCCAAAGGTTCCCTCCCGGAGGTACAGGTGGGAAAGCAAGGTCAACAATGGCTTGCATGTATGCATCGGCAAGAGACTTATATTGTAGTATGTTCAAAGTGTTAATGTCATGTGTCAAAAATGTCTGCCGGAGAAAATGGTCAGACGTGTACAAGGGGTTAATTTTCGGAGGCAGGATTAATCTTAGAGGGGGCGTGTTAATACCTCCTTCTCTTGTCACTGGAGTAGGGGGCGGTGTCCTAGTCAAAGTCTGGGCGGGTCGTTTGAATTGTCTTGCGCATGCGCGGCAGACAAAAAAACAATCAGTTCATTCTGTCATTAATCATCGTTTCTTTTGCTGCATTTCGTTTTTCCACGTAATCCCCGTTTACTTTTATCATACGCCAAACTCTTAAATTCTCTCCCTGAGTGTTCCATTTTCACCAGCGCACACACACACACACACACACACACACACACACACACACACACACACACACACACACACACACACACACACACACACACACACACACACACACACACACACACACACACACACACACACACACACACACACACACACACACACACACACACACACACGCACACACTCAGCAGCACACACACACACGAGCACGCGTAAGCACTCCCGCTCACACACACTCACACTCAGCAGCACACTCTCTGCGTTTCACTTTACCATAAAACTTCCAGTTACTTTTTTAAAATTTTTTTTAAATTTTATTTTACCAGACGTTTGAGTTCACGACTTTTCGAGTATTGTAAACTCCCTCTTAACCCTTTCAAGGAACGTTCTCTTTTTTTTCTTTTTAAACTGTACCTGCTAATTCCATTGTCGACAACCGTACATTCAATTGATCATCAAACAGTAATGATTCATCACATTTTCCCCAGCCGCCATCACATTTTTGTCTGTCACACTCCTTGGCCATTGTGTCTATTTTTTTTTTTTTCAGGGGCCTCGAACCCCTGAAGGCCTTTAAACCCCAAACCATACGACGGCCTTTAACCCCGTTAAATTTATCGTACAATATGCAGGCCTCTAACCTCCATATCATACGAGGGCCTTTAACCCGTTACTCTTTTAGGCGGCGACCAACTACCCAGGGTGAGCCACACCCAACTATTAGTTCACTCGTCAATGAAACTGCCCGTCACGGTAATCGAGACACAATGGCGTAAGTTGACCACTTATTTACAATTTTAATGCAATGGCAGGCTCGGCAAAAATGTAATCAATCTATCAAAATCACCACTCTGTGCCTGGGATTACAAAACAGTGTTTGACTTACAGACTTCAGGACAGACTCCTAATGCAGATTTTATCTAAAAAGAAAGGTTCTGCTTACCTTGAATTGGCCAATTGAGTCTGTCCAGAAGATTGCAAGAAGTCATCAATCAACAGCGTGCCATCCCGGACGAGCCCCCAAATTGTTGCGTTGACCAGCATTCCTCCAATGGGGAATTCAAATTGCTAGTCTCTCCCAGGTTCTTTTTATGGCAATATGCTGTTGTTTATATTCAATCACCAGGCAGAAGTTGGTATTTTGTGGTTTATTCTCCAAGCTTAGAGGACAAACCTGAGACCAATCCAGCACACCAGCGTTCCCCAGCCCGGTCCAGATCGGTCTAGCTCGGTCTCCCGGAGGTCCCGTGATCTTCCGTCTGTCCCTCGCCCCCACTCGCTTTGTTTAGACTACTCCGAGTTATCTCTACTCTGACACATTACAATCTAGAAGGCCAACACCTTACTATGAGACTCAAAAGAAGGAAGAATACTAACTATTCTTTATATGACTATAGGAGTTTAGAAAGAAGTAACACTTAAATATGGATATGCTTCCAACAATATATATATATATATATATATATACATATATATATATATATATCAGTGGCGTGCAGTCACTAGAGGCAGGGGAGGCGGGGCCTCACCTGCCATCATGGAAAGAAAAAAAATGTAAAAAGAAAAAAACCTTTATTAAATTGTTATATGTATCCAGTGATTATACTAAAGTTATTTTCCATTTAACTTTACCAGTTTTAGATTATTTTTATTTTTATTTTCACATTTGCCGTTCAAATACTGAGAAGAGACGGTTGAGGCACGTCACTGATTTGTGCCTCAACATGGATTGTGCACAATGACTTGGCTAACTGCTGAGCTGCTGTGCAGTGAGACTGTATTGCTATATGAATTATATCAGCTAACTAAACTATGGCATGGTTTAGTTAGCTGAGGTATATAATGTACAGTGTATTTTGTCAACAACTGTATGTGTGTAACGTATTTCTTGTGCTGAGCATTCATAAAACTGCTGCAAAAAACGTACTGTCTGAGGCTCGCAGTAATCCGGCCTCCTGGTGGTAGAGGGCGGTAGTGATCCCAGAGATCATTCCTCGGCCGCAGAAGAAAAAAAAAAAAGATAAAAAGTTAGCAATAAGTGCGGCGATTGTTTATTTCCTCTCGCCTGAACTTTTATTAAAAACATGGAGGATTACATATGTAAAATAAAACAGTTTTCTAAACTGGACTTTCAATCGAAGCAGGAGGTAATAATTAAAGGTACACCAACGCCGGAGCTAAAAGGTTTGTTTTTGACTTCGGGACAGAAGACCCGTTCTTTTCAAACGGCGTGGTACACACGCAAAGGCTGGCTGTGTGGATGTCCAGCAAGAAAGGTAAGACCATAATAATGTTTTTTTTATTAAATGTGCTTTTTTGTGTGCTACAGTTGTGTAAAGAATGCTGGTATGAGCTTTTAAACATAACCTGTTAACTGCTGCCCATCACATGGTGAATAAGATACTATTTCAATCAATCAATCAATCAATGTTTATTTATATAGCCCTAAATCACAAGTGTCTCAAAGGGCTGTACAAGCCACAACGACATCCTCGGTACAGAGCCCACATACGGGCAAGGAAAACTCACCCCAGTGGGACGTCAATGTGAATGACTATGAGAAACCTTGGAGAGGACCGCATATGTGGGTAACCCCCCCCCCCCCTCTAGGGGAGACTGAAAGCAATGGATGTCGAGTGGGTCTGACATAATATTGTGAAAGTCCAACACATCAGCGAAAGTCCAGTCCATGGTGGGGCCAGCAGGAACCATCCCGAGCGGAGACGGGTCAGCAGCGTAGAGATGTCCCCATCCGATGGACAGGCTAGCGGTCCACCCCGGAGCAGAGTAGAAAAGAAAAGAAAAGAAACGGCAGATCAACTGGTCTAAAAAGGGAGTCTATTTAAAGGCTAGAGTATACAAATGAGTTTTAAGATGAGACTTAAATGCTTCTACTGAGGTAGCATCTCTAACTTTTACCGGGAGGGCATTCCATAATATTGGAGCCCGAATAGAAAACGCTCTATAGCCCGCAGACTTTTTTTGGGCTCTGGGAATCACTAATAAGCCGGAGTTCTTTGAACGCAGATTTCTTGCCGGGACATATGGTACAATACAATCGGCAAGATAGGCAGGAGCTTGACCGTGTAGTATTTTATACGTAAGTAGTAAAACCTTAAAGTCGCATCTTAGGTGCACAGGAAGCCAGTGCAGGTGAGCCAGTATAGGCGTAATATGATCAAACTTTCTTGTTTTTGTCAAAAGTCTAGCAGCCGCATTTTGTACCATCTGTAATCTTTTAATGCTAGACATAGGGAGGCCCGAAAATAAAACGTTACAGTAATCGAGACGAGATGTAACGAACGCATGGATAATGATCTCAGCATCGCTTGTGGACAAAATGGAACGAATTTTAGCGATATTACGGAGATGAAAGAAGGCCGTTTTAGTAACACTCTTAATGTGTGACTCAAACGAGAGAGTTGGGTCGAAGATAATACCCAGATTCTTTACCGAGTCGCCTTGTTTAATTGTTTGGTTGTCAAATGTTAAGGTGGTATTATTAAATAGATGTCGGTGTTGAGCAGGACCGATAATCAGCATTTCCGTTTTCTTAGCGTTGAGTTGCAAAAAGTTAGCGGACATCCATTGTTTAATTTCATTAAGACACGCCTCCAGCTGACTACAATCCGGCGTGTTGGTCAACTTTAGGGGCATGTAGAGTTGGGTGTCATCCGCATAACAGTGAAAGCTAACACCGTATTTGCGTATGATGTCACCTAGCGGCAGCATGTAAATACTAAAGAGTGCAGGGCCAAGAACCGAACCCTGGGGAACTCCGCACGTTACCTTAACATAGTCCGAGGTCACATTGTTATGGGAGACACACTGCATCCTGTCAGTAAGATAAGAGTTAAACCAAGACAAGCCTAAGTCTGACATCCCAATACGCGTTTTGATACGCTCTAATAAAATATTATGATCAACAGTATCGAAAGCGGCGCTAAGATCAAGAAGCAGCAACATAGATGACGCATCAGAATTCATCGTTAGCAATAGATCATTAGTCATTTTTGCGAGGGCTGTCTCCGTAGAGTGATTTGCCCTGAAACCGGATTGAAAAGGTTCACAGAGATTGTTAGACGCTAAGTGTTCATTTAGCTGCTGTGCGACAATTTTTTCGAGAATTTTCGAGATAAACGGAAGGTGGGACACCGGCCGGTAGTTTACCATGAGGTCAGGATCGAGGTTAGGTCTTTTGAGTAGAGGATGAATAACCGCTTTTTTGAATGCTAGGGGAACAGTGCCAGAGGAAAGTGATAAGTTTATAATATTTAACACTGATGGACCTAATAAAACAAAAAGCTTGATAAGTTTCCCAGGAATTGGGTCAAGTAAACATGTTGTTTGTTTTGTCCCATTTACACATTTTAACAATTCCTCCAATGTTATTTCATCAAAGAGAGAGAAACTATTTTGGAGGGCAGTGTCCGTCGTATATACAGTCGTATTTGTGTTAATAGAACCCAGTTGTAGCTGAGATGCATTGTCTTTAATCTCTTTTCTAATGACTTCAATTTTCTTATTAAAGAAATTCATAAAGTCATCTGCTGAGTGGGTGGAGCTACTGGGAGGAGTCCCTTGTTGGGTTAGCGATGCTACTGTACTAAACAAAAATTTAGGATCATTTTTGTTGAGGTGGATGAGATTTGAGTAATATTTAGCTTTAGCTGAGGTAAGCATGCGTTTATAAGTTATTAAACTATCACTCCATGCTTGATGGAAAACCTCAAGTTTAGTCGCACGCCATTTGCGTTCCAGCTTTCTACATGATAATTTCTGGGCTTTAGTTTCTTCTGTAAACCATGGGGTACGCCTTTTAGGGGCCCTTTTTAGCTTTAGCGGTGCTACACTATCAATGGTGTCGCGCAGGGCGTCGTTAAAGCTGTTAGTGAGGTTGTCAATAGAGCCGACATAATTTGGGAATGGTGCCATTACTGAAGGCAGTAGGTCAGTAAGAGTCGTCGTTGTGGCAGCATTAATGTTGCGGCTGCTATAGTAGTTATTATTATTATTATTAGTTTGTTGACAATGAGTCAGAACTTCGAATTTTATAAGGTAATGATCGGACATTACTTTAGTGTACGGGAGTATCGTAACTTTAGAGGTGGTGACACCCCTGACAAGCACTAGATCTATCGTATTACCGTTGCGATGCGTGGGTTCATTTATTATTTGTGTAAGACCACAGCTATCAATTATAGTCTGGAGCGCCACGCAAGGAGGGTCCGATGGGGTATTCATATGGATGTTAAAGTCTCCCATTATGATTATATTGTCGGCGTGCGTCACTAGATCAGCAACGAACTCTGAAAATTCATTGATAAAGTCCGAATAGGGCCCTGGGGGGCGGTAGATGACAGCCAGGTGCAGAGGCAGTGGTGTGACAAACTTCACAGTAAGCACCTCAAACGAGTTATATTTATTATTTAGGTCCGAGGTAAGGCTAAAGTTTTTGTTGTATATTAGTGCAACACCCCCACCCCTTTTACTGGGACGGGCAATATGCGTTCCCGTATAGCCAGGAGGAGACGCCTCACCCAGCGCAAAAAATTCATCTGGTTTGAGCCAGGTCTCGGCTAGACCAACGACATCAAGATTGTTGTCTCTGATGACTTCATTAACTAATAATCTTTGTGGATTAGCATTTAGCTTTTTCGTTAGCCCCGCTAACAACAACGCATTTAGCTTCGTTGTTAGCCCCGCCCGACACCCCCGCTTCTGCTTCCGAGCGCATCGCTTACGTCTCTTTCGTTGACGGTCTCCACTGGTAGTGGACGCCGCTGCTTCAAAGGCCACTGCTGGATGTAGCTCGCGAAGAATTCCCAAGCTAGCGAGTAGGTCCACCGTACACGCATCTTTCAGCCCAAAATGGCCCGATCTCTCCACATCCAGAATCGTAAGTCGGTCGTAAGTGATCACGGAGTGAACACGCTGTGAGCCAGCCATGAAATTGACTGAATTGAGGGGTATTTTTGCCAAATCGGTCTACACTTCCAGGAGCGCTCGCAAGAAGCCGCTGCGTTGAAGCGCCGCCATCTTGGAAAAAGGGTTTAGGGTTCATATGTTTGTAAATCTGACTGTGATGATGCAGTCGTGCCTCACCAGACATTAACCTCACCGCACGCCACTGATATATATATATATATATATATATATATATATATATATATATATATATATATATATATATATATGTGTGTGTGTGTGTGTCCTGGGCATGACGTTAAAGTGCATCCGGCAGTGGAGGCTCCTCTATGGGGTCTTGGGGCACTAGGAGGTTAACCCCTTTACTACTGTTACCCCAGGTGGCCCTTGGCAAAGGCCTAGTACCTGACTGCCCCCTAGCCAGGGATACGGTGAAGACCTCAACGGCGGAGCAGGCGGAAGACGGTAGATGTAAGAACCACCACAACGGCTGCGGTGGCGGAAGAAGGCACCCCCACATCCATGTGGGCCCAGTTATGGGGAAATAACTTAGACTTAGACTTAGACTTAGACAAACTTTAATGATCCAGAAGGGAAATTGTTCAACACAGTAGCTCAGTTACAATGATGGAAAGGACAATGCAGGTATAAATAGACTAATATAGCTATAAAAAAATCTAACATATATACGAATATATACATAATATGTGTACAGAGTAATTTATATACAGATATATTATATTATGTCTATAACATATATACAATATAAACCAATGACCATGTACTTTACAGTATATACAATCTATATGACAGCAACAGCATAAAATAGAGAGTAGGTCCAGCAGGAAATAGAAAAAAGACATTATAAACAAAGAGAAGTAGCTAACATGTCAGGTGTCAGGTAATAGGCAGATGTCATCTATTGCTGTATGGCGAGTGATTATACAGCTGGATGGAGTGTGGAATGAAGGAGTTCTTGAATCGCACAGTGCGGGAAGGAAGTTGAAGGAGCCTGTTGGAGTATGAACTCCGCTGTCCCTTAATTGTCAGGTGGAGTGGATGGGCAGGATTGTCTATGATGGCCAGCAGTTTGTCCAGTGACCTCCTGTCCCTCACTGACACAAACGCCTCCAATTGCGTGCCAATAGTTTGGCCGGCTTTCCGGATCAGATTATCAATCCGGTTTGAGTCCCTTTTGCTGGTGCTGCTCCCCCAACAAACCACTGCAAAGTACAGTGCACTGGCCACAACAGACTGATAAAATATCTCCAACAGCTTGCTGCACACATTGAATGACCTAAGCTTCCTCAGGAAAAAGAGTCTGCTCATGCCCTTCTTGTAAACAGCTTTGCAGTTGTCCTTCCAGTCCAGTCTGCTGTTCAAGTGGACTCCCAGGTACTTGTACTGCTCCACTACTGCCACCTCCCAGCCCTGGATCTTGATGGGCTCCACCGGGGTCACTCTCTTCCTGAAGTCGATGACCAGCTCCTTGGTCTTGTCCACATTAAGGACCAGATGGTTCGCCTGAGACCACTCCACAAAGTCAGCGATCAGTGTCCTGTACTCTATATCCGATACACCCGACCACAGCAGAGTCGTCAGAGTATTTCTGCAGGTGGCAGGACCTGGAACTATACTGGAAGTCTGAGGTGTACAGGGTGAACAGGAAAGGAGACAGGACGGTCCCCTGTGGAGCACCTACACCACTGACAACAGTATCCGACACGGAGCTCCCCAGTCGCACAAACTGGGGCCTGTCAGACAAGTAATCAGTGATCCAGGAGACAATGGATGAACTGACACCCATCCTGAGCAACTTGTCACTCATCAGAATTGGCTGAATGGTGTTAAAAGCACTGGAGAAATCAAAAAACATGATACTCACAGTGCCCTTCCCACCATCCAGGTGAGAGTGAGCATGATGCAGCAGGTAGATAACAGGATCGTCCACTCCTTCATGGGGCTGATATGCAAACTGTACAGGATCCAGGGAAGGAGCCACCAGTGGCCTCAGCTGATCCAGCACAAGTCTCTCGAGGACCTTCATGACCTGGGACGTCAGGGCTACAGGTCTGAAGTCATTTGAGCTCGATGGGATGGGCTTCTTGGGCACCGGCACTATGCAGGATGTTTTCCATAGCACTGGTATCCGTTCTAGCTTCAGACTCAGGTTGAAGATGGAGTGCAGGATCCCAGTTAGCCGAGCAGCGCAAGTCTTCAGGACCCAGGGGTTGACTCGGCCAGGGCCTGCTGACTTAGCTGGATTGACTTTCTCCAGCTGCCGTCTTACAAGTCCAGGTGTCAGACACACCGGGCTGGTTTTCTCAGTGGGGGTGGAAGTGGGGGAGGGAGAGGGGGGAAAAAACGGCTGTGGCAGGTAAAAGAGAAGGAGGGGGAGGTGGAGGTGTGAGAACAGGAGTAGTGGGGGGAGGGCCAGTAAGGGGTGCGTTGCTAAATCTGTTGAAAAACAAATTCAGCTTGTTGGCTCTATCTGCACCCCCATCCAGCAGTTTGGCTTTATTGTTGAAGCCTGTGATGGCCTTCATACCCTTCCAAACCTCACGAGTGTTGTTTTGTTGGAGTTTAGCTTCAAGCTTCCTTCTATAGGCATCTTTCCCTTCTTGAAGATTAACTTTGAGCTGCCACTGAATCCTCTTCAACTCGTCCCGATCACCGGATCTGAAGGCTCGCTTCTTTTTATTTAGCAGCACCTTTAGCTGGCTGGTGATCCAGGGCTTGTTATTTGGGTAACAGTGGACAGTTTTTGTCGGGATGATGGAGTCCTCACAGAAATTTATGTAGTCAGTGATGCAGTCTGTGATTTTGTTGATATCTGTCCCGTGAGGCTTACAGAGTACTTCCCAGTCTGTAGTCTCAAAGCAGTCTTGTAAGGCTATGCCTGCCTCAACACTCCTCATTTGCACTGATTTAGTTGAGATGGGCTGCCTCCTCACAGCAGGAACGTAATGAGGTGTTAAAAGCACCAGATTGTGATCAGACCGTCCCAGGGGTGGCAGGGCAGTGGCTCTGTATGCATCTTTTGAATAAGCATACAGTAGGTCCAGAGTTTTATTTGCCCGTGTTGCACAGTGTACATTGTAGTAGAATTTCTGACCTTTGACCTATATTGCATGTCTAATGGGAATGTACGCTCATTTGATTTCTTTCCTATTTTGTGCCAGTGGGACAAAAGTGAATGTTAAGTCGTGCCAACCTGTCTACAGAATGTGTTGACTGTCTAAAGGATTCGAGTTGTTATGGAACAGATAGGGAAAAGATAAAAGACATTGACGCACTCAATAACAAACAATGACGCACAAAAGACATATAAAAAATGGCAGAAGACCGGAACTCGACAGTGATTTTGGCTTGTGTGTGTCTTGTTTGCTCTGGAGTGACATGTGGTCTGTCTGCACGGCCAACTCAATTCAACCTGCACTTCTGATAATGGGTAAATACATTTGTTGTACTAAACTACTTTTGTTGCCTGTTTGAGCTTCGGACAATCCACTACACAAATTGGCGTCACGAACTAGGATGGTCCAGAACTCTGCAAGTCAACATCCGCTCCCGGCTTCTCTCTCAGGCAGACAACGCTTGCACGCGCGCATCTAATACAAGGTAAGCTATTTTGCTTATTGTGTGAAAGTTATCTGTCTGAAGAGAAACGGGATCGGTGGGACGAAAACTGAAATTTTTTTTTCATAAAAGATAGTTCTCCAAAAACAACCTGGACTGGGGTAAATTGTGGTTGGATTGAGTTGTTTTACATGTGATCATTTGTCTGTGTGTTTGTTGAAAACTTGTGATTTCTTGTTTTTAACATAAGGGGATTGTTGATAGAATTTTGGTGGTTTGGAGTGTAGAAGCATAGACGATGTGAGACGAAAAATTTCTTTTAACCTCTTCATCCTCTGTCGTTGTTGGCAGAGGATGCTTTTTTCTGCAAGTACATTAGGTTAGCCGGAGTTGGATACAGCTAAATTATAGGCAAGAGTTGCTAAACTGGTGTGACATTTGGCCCATACAAATTGATGACGTCTATGAAGGTGCGACATATCTGTTTATGTGGAAACTGCAGCGGTGGGAAAAGCCTCTTATAGGTGACCGCTCATTGACTCCGGTAAAGGAGATCAACTGAGCGTATAGCTGTCACGACGAATTTGGAAATTTGCTGCAAATAGACAGGTATTAATCGGGCTGCATATGGTAGAGCTTTGGTGAAACTTGGTGAAACTGTATGGACTGACCAGACACGAGTCTGTAGGATGCTGGGTGATTTCCAGTGGTCCTATTGGGCGTTAGGCCAGGTTTTTCCGTGTTGGTCAGGGATAACGCAGGTGTTGCTCCAATGAAACGGGTTAATCGCCGTTTTATGAGCAATGATGGAACCTGGTTTTGTGATATGAGACGGCCGATTCCACAAAAGCACGCGTGCATTAGTTGTTTATATTGGTCCGGACCAGGGAGGCGTGGTTTGTGGGATAAAAATGTGTGTTTTTTAAATTTATATATATATATCTGCGTATTTTAATAACTTTTGTGTAGCACCTGGTTTCTTATCTGGTTTAATTCCCCCCTTACTTTCCCCCCCTCTCGCAACCTCCCTTCACGCTTTTTCTCACAGCCCCGCTATCTGTAAAAGTCTGGAAATTGTCTAAAATGTGTGTGCGTGTGAGAAAGTAGACAAAGTTTATGTACAGAAAACATATGAGTGAATGATTTATCCATTTAATTATCTTATTCCGCTCTCGGAGGTTGGATCGCGGGGGCAGCAGCCTAAGCAGGGAAGCCCAGAATACCCTCCTTAAACTTGACAATTTGTCCATCTGAGAGTGAATGATAAATGTTGTTCTTATTATTAAGGTTCTGATATGATACAGCTGTGCTTCTGGATGAGAAAAATAGTTGTCTATTGCATTTACTTTTAACTGTGCTGGTAAATTCTCTGTGTGTGAGTGACTGTGTGACGCATATAAAAAAAAATTAAATAAAAAAAAAGGAGTCTCAGCTGGAAGACATTTTGAGATAAGAGTGTGTGCGTGTGGCGAGGCTGTGTGAGTGTCAGCTGTACGAGGCGTGGGCTGAAGAGGTGTGACAATGTTAGGATAGCATTGAGCTAGGATAGCATTGAGCTAGGTTAGCATTGTATTAGCATAGCATTGAGCTAGGTTAGCATTGTGTTAGCAAAAGTTTGCTTACTGAGGCATAGTAAGGCTAAGTTAGCATCTAGCTTGGCATTACTAAGTGTGGTTGAACAGTTATTCTCAGTCTGTAGAGTGTGCTAGTAGTAGGTGCTTGCTAAGTCCAGTAAAATAATAGATATATGGAAAATTACACGTTTAAATATCAATAAATAAATACGGATTGTGGGACATTGAAACATTGTTTAATTCATCATTCATTTATATGTCTAGTATACTTTTTTTTGGTACAGCCTTGTTGCTTATCTGATCCATCCAGTTTCTGTGTGGAAGTTGAGACAAACACACACGCACGAACATCATAGATTAGGACACATTGTAACTTTGAATTAATAGTTATACAACAAATAAATTAATAATATTGAATTTAAATTTGATAAAGATAAATTGATCATACATTGACATTTTAATTTTTTTTAGGAATAAACACACAATAAAATAAAAGTTACATTTATATTCTAATACATCTAAGGGCATCTGTGAAACATAGAGTCTGAAGAAGTACAGATAAGAGCCACTCAGCGCCATTGTCAAAACAAAACGTAGAGAAGCGTTAAACAAATTCTAATCAGAAGGAAGACAGACCAAAATATGAGAACATAAGTAAACAGACAGCAAGTAAACCAGAAATAATAATGTAAATAAATAACAAAGAAAGCAAATTTCTATGTGACATTGGTGCATGTAGAATTACAAATAGAGAATAAAACTAAATGGAAATAACTGTCTGCAAGATGAGCATGACGTCATGAATTGTGCTCGGGTTAGTAATAGATAGATAGATAGACAGATAAAACGTTATTGATTCCTTCAGGAGAGTTCCCTTAGGAAGAAGAAGTAAAAAGTAAACAGTAACTAATAAGGGTATAAATGGAAACAGAATAGAAAAATATTACAAGGAGAATAAAAATAGAACAGTAAAATAAGAGAAACTAGGCATTAACGACCATGATATAAAAAAGTATTGCACTGTTATCGTTTTGAATTCCCTGTCATCCTAGCCCCCCAAAGAGGAGTTGTACAGTGTAATGATGTATGAGACAAAGGATTTTTTATAGGCTAAACCAGTAGTTCTCAAAGGAGGATATGGTGTTTCCGCCCGGACAAAAAAGGGAGGTACTTGAAGGTATGCCAAGGGGTACCTGAGATTTTAAATATTTTAAAATAGCGACAATTCAAAATCTTTTATAAATATAATTATAGAAGAATAATTCTTCAACAAAATAGATATTTAGAATTAAGTTCACGAGCCCAGATGGATCTTTATTACAATATCCAAAGAAGGTTCATGATTGATTATATGTATAGAAATCTTTATTATAATTTAATCACTCGTTTAATTTTTAAAACGTTTTAGTTATTCTTATTTTTTGTCCAAATAAGTCAAGTAAAACCACAACAAATGAGCAATATGGTGCACTGTTATACAATTTAATAAATCAGAAAATGATGACATTATGCTGTATTTTATTTCTTTAGTTTACTGGGAAAAAAGGTTGAAAACCACTGCCCTAAATCATATCTAAAGCTAAAATTATTTTATAAGACTGATTATTTTGGATTATTGTGTTTGTATTGTGAGAGAAGGAGAGAAAGTGAGAGAAAGAGGAAGAGAGAGCAGGTGAAAAAACAGATTGAGGGTGAAGAGGATGGTTTGAGAAAATATGGGAAAAGGATGTTTATAACCTTACGTTATGTGAATGGTTTCTAGGAGAACAGAAAATAGAAACATTGTGTGAAGTGTAAGGAAGAGATGGATACAGGATGTTGTTTATAAAGGAAAACGAAAGTGAAGAAAAGATGAGAAAGGGACAAATGAAGGTATTCGTAAATGGTATGCTGTTGATTGTGGTTAGCTGCAAGTGTGTTTATTTGTTTGTTTGTTTAGTTGTTTGAGTGAAATGGGAAGAAATCAATAGGAATAATTACATGCAAAATGGAATAAAACTATGAGTGCGATAGATAATGAATGATATAAATGAAATAAGTTTATTTTGGTCATATAATCAACCATCAACCAATTTGTGTGAGCAGTTTAACAGTAAATTAGACATATTAACAATCATACACATTTACACACAGAACAAAAAAGAAAAAGAATGACCGAGAAAAAAAAAAAAAAAAAGAATAGGCGGAAACCAAAGCTTATATTGGCCTATGATATACAATTACTGAACATTAAATTACCTGGAACATCAACGTTAAAAGATGAAAGTAATTGTTACTATATTTTATAATGTTCAAAAAACTTTACCTTTCAAGGGTCTCCAAAACCATAACAAAAAACTACATGTGTTCAGCTCATCACTGAGGATGGTACATCATTTAACTCCTAAAACTGAAATACATTTGTGTTTTTATTTTATTTTACTTGACCTATTTCAAAAATCAATATCCCCCGTAAATGATAGTGTCTCCTCATGATGTAAACAAGCTAAGAATACAAACTGGAAGGCTGTTGTTCTTTACTTGGAAACATAATTGCCATTGTTTTAAAATTAAATTATCTGAACATTTAACACATTATGACTTAAAAAATGGATTGATATGATCATAATAATAATGCTTTGTGTATTATTGAAATGAGCCTTTTAATTTTAAGTATTGGGTCTATAATTCTTCTATAAACATTTCCCCAAACTTCAAAACAATATTACATATGGAAAAATAAATGAATAATATAACATGTGCAGACATTTCTTATTCAGCATGTGTTTAACTTTATAGCGAATAGCAATGGATTTGGATATTTTTCTTTAATATGTTCAATATGCGGCTTCCAACATATTAATGATCAATTACTATTCTCAAGAATGTAGTTCATATACTCTGTCAATTTCCACTTGATTCAACTTTAATTTTTGTTTCACAATTTGACTTTGCACCCTGGGCAGGTCGCCACCTCATCACAGGGCCAACACAGATAGATAGACAGACAACATTCACACACTAGGGCAAATTTAGTCTTATTAATTTCTACATATTGAGATCTATTACTTAAAATAACTACTTAACCACTGTTGTGAAACACTTTTACTTTATGGGAGTATTGGGATAGGATTGAGGAAGATGTCTGCTGTGGTGGTGGTTAGTTTGGAAATGAATTTAATAAAAGTAACATTAATGTGCAGTCTGACATTTTGGTTTGGAGTAATTTATAGTTTTATTTAGACATTGCAGTACACCATACCATACGCCCGGCAATCGTTTTTGGTGATTTGGCTCCCAAAATTTTTTGTAGTCTTTGGTATGACTCGACCGGGGTTTTGAGCTTGCGACCTGCCGATCTCAGGGCGGACACTCTAACCACTAGGCCACTGAGATGAAGTAGGCAAACCAAATCTCAACAGCTTTCAGTTAGCTATAGATTTTGAGAGTATAATGCGAATAACTATAACTTTACAACTGTTTGCTGTGAATAGTGTTTAATAATAATTACAAATAACAGCCTACATTAATAATTAGAATAAGAGCCGATATGTAAAGTTAAAAAAAAAAAAGAGGAGAAGTGTGATTAGGCATGGCGCTTAGAGCATGGTCTTGTGTGTTTGTTATGACTAAGTTGGATAACCAGTCGGAGACAGAAAAGGCAAGGCGGGGCAGCTTTGTTTGTGTGGCGTTTTTCATGCAACAAAGTGAAATGAAAGAAAATAAAAGCAAAATTAAAATGCAGACAATAAAAATAAACACAGTGCGGATGTTAAAAGTTAAAAGATTAAAAGATTTAGCTGAAAGATAAGGAGAAACGTGAATAAAAACATTCCTTTGTTTTGGAGAGTATCACGCACAGCGGGAGGTCAGAGTGCAAGCATGACAGCTTGCTCGCGCCTACTGATAGACAAATGATAGTTTAAATGAACTTATACATAATCTTTAAGTGAATTAAAAGGGTACTTAAATACACATGAAGTAGTACGTATAATCTTTGAATCAAGGTTATTGATTAGCAATTAATGGGATAGTTAAGACTGTAATTTTAAAACGTGATATGCAAAATTGAACTAACCGAGAGGATATGAAAACGATGGGTGTACATGTTTTGAGTTCCAAATTCTGGAGGAAAAAACCTCAACAAAACGTAAAACCATTCAGACGGACTTGGGTGGTAGCCACGGTTGTGCTAGGTCAAGCGAGGGTGGAAAGGATGTGCAGCCGGGAGACTGCCAACTTCTCTGAACAAGACAAGCTCCAAAGTTGTAGCCAGAACATGCTCACAAAAAATACAGGTGTGACAGCAGGACGAACAGCAGGATACAAACAGACCCCTGCTGGACATAAGAGTCAACGGACAATGTTCAACACAATCTTTGAAGCATTCCTTTGTGGTCAACCTGCACACACCTTGTAATGACCTGCTTACGAACTGTGCCCTGACAATTCAATACCGCACAGAAGGAACTTCCTGATGTTGCCTGACAGCACGACATCAGCTGACAACTACTGGGGACGCCTCCCAGGAACGAGTGGAGGACGGGGACTGCTCCAACTGTCCTAGCGCTGGCTGACGGAGGTGCGTCCGTGTGTCCTGCCACCCAAACCGCCAAAGTGTATGATCACCAATTAGACGACTCATAATAGGAGCCTTTTGACTCTTATATATGGTGGGACTCAAGGTATGGCCGCTCATGTGAACTATCCTTACAACAATTAGAATGGTGTAAGATGGACAACTGATGACCCACATTGTTCCCTCTGTCCTGCCTACGAAACCAAAAATTTAGGTCAAATGATAAAACAGGGCGTAGTTGCCGCTGATTGAACCGATACGCTAATACCACATTTTTAATTATTTCGGTTGTCTGTTAAAAACAAAGCTATTGGCTGCAATTTGGACATTCCTGCTGTAGGCTACAAAGAGCTAGCAGATACACAACAGCTGAGCTAAAACAAAATTTAAGCATATCAAATAATTATAATTGCTTATTACGTACACAAAGTCGCAGAGAGACAGAAGTCTGTAGAAAGTATTCAGTAACAAACGTGTCCGCATTATTAAACTTTCTACCACAGGAAACATACTGAACAAATACAGCAGTTACTGTCAGACTCTAATCCGGATTACCTTGTCTATCAGAGACATGGTTAAAACCCACAACAACTTTCGTTCTAATTAATGTCCCGGGGTACAAGATTACAGAAAAGACAGATCGAGTGACAAAGGGGGGAGGAATTATGATTTATGAAAGGGAAAACATTAAAAGTAGATCAATTTGAGTATGTTGAAATTAAAATTACATTTTCCTCAGAAATGTATTTCAAGGTAATTGTAGTATACCGACCGACCACAGCTAAAGACATTTTTCTTGATTCATTTTCAGACATCCTCAAACAGCATAGTATGAAAGAAGTAACGTCATGGAGGACGTTAATCTGCACTGGTTAAATAAGACGCGTAGAAAGAAACTTAAGGATATTATAAACGGCTTCTACATGATACAAATGATAAGCAGCCCTACTAGAATTACAATTGGATGACAAAAATCAAAGAGAACATCTGTAAATACACGAATACAAAACCAGAAAGAAGAGTGCTAAAATAAAAATACCATTGGATTCTAATAAAGACATGAGGACTCAGCTCTCATAAGAGCAATTATAACAGGTCTAAATACAGATCGTATGATTTTAAAAGTTTGGAGGAACAAAGTTACAATGTTTATGCGGAAGTCTAAGGCTGACTTTCACTTAGAATTAATCAAAGCTGCAAAAGGGAACAATAGAGAGTTATGGAAAACCAGATACAAACTTACGGAAAGAGAGCAAACAAGAAACAACACTATAACATTAAATATCAATGGCGCTACTATCGCAGACAGTCTGGACATAAGTAATAATTTTAATGAACATTTCATCAGATCTGTACAAACCCTGAATAAAAAGTACCTCAAAATCAGTGCAAATAATTGTCATTTATTCATATGGACTAATTTTAGAATTAACAAATGAAACAAAGTTGAACAAAATCTTCGCTGCATTATCAGACTCACGATCTAGAGATATATATATGGGTTGGACACTATCTTCCTAAAAACATATAAGGATTGTATTATTGCTCGTATAACAACGATTGATAAATAGATCAATAACGGAAAACACTTTCCCTACCACGTCGAGAAACTGCTGCTATGATTGAATCCATAAAGCAGGAAATAAAGAGGACCAGAACATGTACAGACCGATTGGCCTTCTCCACGTTATAACAAAAGGAATAGAAGATTTGAAATTGGGAGGTGGCTTTGGAGCAATCAAGGCTGCTCACACGGTCACTAAGAGGGGCATTATGCTGACACATCAAATTAATGAGTATTATATTTATCCATGAGAGCATTTTTGTTGTAAATTGTGAGGTATGGCTGTTAAAATCTTGGTTGTTGTTATGAATGATGACAGATGTGAACAAGAGCATGTATTGTCTTTGTGTGATGATGTAAATAAGGTGTGGTTGTATTGTATATTAAGAATGTGTCTATGAAGGGGCATTTTAGGACTTCTTATAATTGATTACATGCTACTGTATGATTATTTTTGATTAATTATTGATTATTATGAATGTATATATTTATTATGATTAATTAGTGTCATAATTTTATTGCTTGATTTTGGATCCCTTTAATTTAGATAGCCAGGGACTACAGATGGAAAGTAGCTATTTAGAAATAATCTAGTACAGAACACATCTGTTTCTGAACTTAATGTTTCTGTGCATTGTCCCATCATAGATAGACTAAATTAAATACAACTATTTAGTGAATTATTGAGGCCACAATAATTCACTAGGTGTTGTAAAATATCAAAGTACTATTGCAAAAGCGAACAGTGACCTCAAACATGACCTGTCCTCCGCCTCTGTTCTTGCTACGCTTGACTATCAGCTGTCTTTTCTTTTTCTTGGATGTTTCTGAAACTACTACTACTACTACTACTATTACTATTACTATTACTATTACTACGACTAACACTGTCCCTGTGAGAGGGACAGAGGGGGGAGGTGAGTTTGGATTGGGTCAAGTTTGAGCGTGTTGAGGTTTTATTTAATCGATATGATCAATCCGGTACAAGGATAAAGGAACGTAATGATTTAGATTGACAATTGCAGTGGTTGGCGAAAGCAACCCCAACCTCAAAGGAGAGTGCCAATTCAGTAATTAAATGTTTTGTGAATGATCTAATATCCCGACATGGTTTCCCCAAAAAGATTAGGTCAAACAACGGCACCTAATTTAAGAAAACAGGTTAATCTTCTTCAGTCACAAGATCAGCACTTCTCAGGACCAGCAGCTTCCTAGAAAGGTGGAAAGACCATGAGACCAAAATGGTAAGTTTGCAAAATGTAGAATTTGTGTGCCAGTTCCTCTGTGCAGATTTGAGGATGAAAGCAGCCACCCCAGATTCCCTTGCACTCGCTAAGAGGGGCACGGTCAAAGCCAATCCAGGACCAACACCCGATACCTGACTGGAAGGAACCGAGAGGAGAGACAACACCTTGCCAGCGATGACGAGAAGAACTAAGGTTGCCAGCCAATGTGTCCACCGGGACTCCAGCAGCTGTGGAAAGAAGTGTCGGGAGTGCCGAAGCAGCGAGGAGGCCTGAAGCAAGCCGAGGGCCTGGACCAAAGCCCCACGCCCCATACTCTGCCCCAGCCTTCCCCAAAGCCCCCACAGCTCCAACTCTACCTGAGTTTTCCCCAAAGCGGCCAGCGCGCACATGCCATTGCACAGTCTGCCCAATGGATTGAACCACACCCCAAGAAGAGACAGAGACAGACTGTTTGAGTGGATCTCTTTCTTCACCAAGGCAGCCAAAAGCCCAAAGAGGTGTCGGCAGGCCACCAGCCTGAGGCACCACCGAGCCATCTATATGAGCACTAATCGAACATGGACTCATACGAAATTCAGTTGTGTGTTCAAAATCAATTGATAATTAACAATATTGGTAACTACATTCATTGCAAATGCCGGGAAAAATATGTTTGCAAATGTCTTACAGTCATAAGTCTATATACATTCATCTATTTATGTTCAATGATGTTCATGATCAAAGTATTTGTTATTCCTTTACTAAATCAAAGGGTAGGCCACTAACTGTGTTCTGTGAGATGGTTTTACTGCAGGCTGGTAACAGCGATCGCTCTGAAAGAGGGTCATAGACGGAATTTTTGCCTCGTATAAAAACATTGAGGTTTTTGCCTCTATCTGTGGTTAACTTAGTGGTCTACATCAGAAATTGTTTTGGTCCAGGGTCTTAAGACCCTGGAAGGCGGGTATGTAGTAGAATTTCTGACCTTTGACCTATATTGCATGTCTAATGGGAATGTACGCTCATTTGATTTCTTTCCTATTCTGTGCCAGTGGGACAAAAGTGAATGTTAAGTCGTGCCAACCTGTCTACAGAATGTGTTGACTGTCTAAAGGATTCGAGTTGTTATGGAACAGATAGGGAAAAGATAAAAGACATTGACGCACTCGATAACAAACAATGACGCACAAAAGACATATAAAAAATGGCAGAAGACCGGAACTCGACAGTGATTTTGGCTTGTGTGTGTCTTGTTTGCTCCGGAGTGACATGTGGTCTGTCTGCACGGCCAACTCAATTCAACCTGCACTTCTGATAATGGGTAAATAAATTTGTTGTACTAAACTACTTTTGTTGCCTGTTTGAGCTTCAAACAATCCACTACAACATATTGATGGAAAGTGGATAAAATAGAGTCCAGAGAAACATGATTAAAGTCACCCGAAATGAGAATGAGGGCATCGGGATGTTTGGTCTGTTGCTTAGCAACAGCGGCGTGAATGGTGTCACAAGCAGCAGTTTCGTCAGCAGAAGGAGGAACATACACTCCAATGAAGATTACAGAAGTAAATTCCCTTGGCAAATAATATGGCCGAATTCCAACAGCCAGAAGTTCAATGTCCGGCGTACAAACACACTCCTTTACAGTAATATGAGCAGGATTACACCACCTCTCGTTGACCAAGATGGCAATCCCTCTGCCTTTTTTCTTACCGCTCAAGAGTGTGCTTCTATCCGCCCGTGAGGTTGTGAAGCCGGGTAGAGACGCTCTGTGGTCCGGGAAGTCCGCGTGTAGCCAAGTCTCCGTAAAGCACATTATGCTGCACACGGCGTACTCCTTTTGAGTTCGGACGAGCCCAAACAATTCGTCCATTTTGTTCGCCAAGGACCGCACGTTCCCCATGAGGACAGAGGGGATTGCAGGCTTAAATTTTCTTCTGCGCTCCTTCATCTTTATGTCGGCACGGCGTCCCCTGCGCTTTTTCCGTACTTCCACGGGAAGGTCCGGTCGTGTTCCCCATAGCGCTGGTAAGGAGAGCGCAAACAGCTCCTCGTGGGTGTAAACAAAAGGTCTACTGCTCCGCTGATCAAAGCCAAACACAAAACGGCCCGAAAAGAAAAAGAAAAGTAACGAAAACACACAAAAGCGCCCAAGAACCATAATTAGTGGTTTATGGAAGGTAAGAGATTAAAAAAAGGCAAGAAAAGTTAAGGCTAATACCAAAAATAAAGTAAAATGAAAGGAATTCAAAGGAGCTACTGTGATGTGCTGCCACTCTTCCAGGCGCACTCAAAATGACGACACAAGACCTCAACGGTGGAACAGGCGGAGGATGATTGCTAACCCTATGGAGCGTCACAACGGCTGGGATGGCGGATGAAGGCTGCAGCAGAAAAGGGCTTAACCTATTTTTACTATAACAATCTACATGGTTAATATAGGTTGCTTCTCTTTCTTCCCCTCCATTTTTCTGCATTCTTTTGTATCTCTAGTTATCGTTACGTATATGTATTGTTGCATTTAAACAACTGTATTGTTGATAATAGAGGTAAATTATGGGTATCGTTCATTATCAATAGCCCTACTTCTATTGGTATTTGTATTGCTCCATTTGTAGTGTAATAATGCTCAATGTCATTTCTGTATTATTATTTATTTCGCTAACTGCTTCTTTGCTATCACTTTTACCATCATATTTGTACATATCGTATTTGCTGATGTTGCTCTATTGTTGTTGTTGTTGTGGTTATTGTTGTGTTTGCTGTTGTTGTTTTTGTCTCTCTGTCTTATCCCCCTCTTGTCCCCACAATTTCCCCCTCTGTCTTCCTTTTTTTCTCTTTCTATCCCCTCCTGCTCCGGCCCGGCTCAACCAAATGATAATATAAATACATTTAATAAATTAAAATACAAATAAGGCAACAAGAGAAGTAACCTACACTTCTCTTTTGTAAAGTAAATCTGAACAGCCGATATGGGCATCTACATCAACTATATGATTTGCCTGGGAAGCTAGACAGGACAAAGTAATATAAATAAATAATAATAAATAATAATAATAATAATAATACATCATAGAAATTAAATCATGACATAACTCAGATGAAGTCATCACTTTACAACTACAGCAAAACAACAATCATAATAATATATAAAATAAATCAAATTATAACATAACTCAGATGAAGTCATCACTTTACAACTACAGCAACACACAATCATAATAATATATAGATAATAATGAAATCATTACATAACTCAAATGAAGTATTCACTTTACAACTACAGCAACACAACAATCATAATAATATATAAAATAAATACAATCATGACATAATTCAGATGAAGTCATCAATTTACAACTACAGCAACACAACAATCATAATGATATATAGATAATGAAATCATGACATAACGCAGACGAGGTCATCACTTTACAACTACAGCAACACAACAATCATAATAATATATAAAATAAATGAAATCATGACATAACTCAGATGAAGTCATCACTATACAACTACAGCAACACAACAATCATAATAATATATAATAGAAACGAAATCATGACATAACTCAGATGAAGTTATCACTTTACGACTACAGCAACACAACAATCATAATAATATATAGATAATAATGAAATCATGACATAACGCAGACGAAGTCATCACTTTACAACTACAGCAACACAACAATCATAATAATATATAAAATAAATGAAATCATGATATAACTCAGATGAAGTCATCACTTTACAACTACAGCAACACAACAATCATAATAATATATCATAGAAACGAAATCAAGACATAACTCAGATGAAGTCATCACTTTACGACTACAGCAACACAACAATCATAATAATATATCATAGAAACGAAATCAAGACATAACTCAGATGAAGTCATCACTTTACAACTACAGCAACACAACAATCAATACTATATATAGATAATAATGAAATCATGACATAACACAGATAAAGTCATCACTTTACAACTACAGCAACACAACAATCACAATAATATGTAAAATAAATAAAATCATGACATAACTCAGATGAAGTCATCACTTTACAACTACAGCAACACAACAATCATAATATATAGATAATAATGAAATCATGACATAACGCAGACAAAATCATCACTTTACAACTACAGCAACACAACAATCATAATAATATATAAAATAAATTAAATGACGACATAACTCAGATGAAGTCATCACTTTAAAACTACAGCAAAACAACAATCATAATAATATATCATAGAAACGAAATCATGACATAACTCTGATGAAGTCATCACTTTACGACTACAGCAACTCAACAATCATAATAATATATAGATAGTAATCATTTAACACTAACAGCTCACACAAAAACAATGTTTTAGCACCACACATGAATGGAATATGTTCCGAGCTACCACAAACGTTTGCTATAAAAGGGTCATATTACAATTTTATTTCTAACTTTCTTGTGGTCTACATAACATGTCATGATGGTTCTTTGGTCAAAATGTTACATAGATGATGTTTTACAGACCATCTTCAAGACACTTTCTGACCGTCGTTTTGTGGTTGCTCTTATTTACGTGCCTCCACTTCGACCGTGTCTTCTCCCTGTCATCCATGTTGTAGTTTTTAGCACTTCCACAGCGAGTCTACTGACAGATATAAGTTAGAACTAGACACTACTTTCTATTATAAATGGCAACAGCGGAGGATGCATGTGCATGTGCGAGCCAGTCTGCCCCACAACAAGGGCATAGAGACAAAGAAGGAACTTATTGACTACAATGGCGGACACGCGCAAAGCACTTAGTTTTTTACCATACATGGATAACTTGCTGACATCATACTTGGGAAAAAGGTCACAAATTGTTCACATCCCAAACAGCTGGTTTGAAGGAAGTATGAAGAAGGCAAGATTATTTTATAAACATCTGCTCCATGTTTTGATTTCAAATGTTCAGGATTTGACGTAATGGGGCCTCCTTCAAGAAGTGCCTTAAAAACAAGTGTATGAGTGGAATATAATGGGGTTATTTTCACGAGTGTATTTGCAACATGCATACACGTATAACATGATGCATCACATATTTACAGCTTCTCTTTACAACGCGTCCGAAAAGGAGTAGGAAGAAGCAGAGTTTATTTAACCCTTCCCCTTTTCGTTTAATAGCAATTACAAACCCATTTCTTTGTACTCTCTGTCACACAAACAGTGGGTAAATAAATAAATAAATGACTAAATAAACAAATGATTAATACAGTTGTCATGATCAAATAATAAGTTGTGATTCACAGAATGAGATGATCGCATTTTGAAATCATGTTTAAAAACTTATAAAAATGTGATTCCTTATAGTTTAATAACTTATAAACACATAATTACCTTAGCTAAAGCTAATCACTACTCCAATCTCATCCGCCTCAATAAAAACTATCTTAAATATTTGTTCAGTACAGTAGAATCGCTAGCCCAACAAGGGACTCCTCCCAGTAGCTCCACCCACTGGGCTGATGACTTTATACATTTCTTTAATAAGAATATTGAACTCATTAGAAAGGAGAATAAAGACAACGCATCCCTGCTTCAACTGGGTTCTATTAACACAGATACGAATGTATATACGACGGATATTGCCCTCCAAAATAGTCTCTCTCTTTTTGATGAAAAAACATTAAAGGAACTCCTGCGGCATGTAAATAGGACAAAACAAACAACATGTTTACTTGACCCACTTCCTGGGGAATTTATCAAGGAGATTTTTGTAATATTAGGACCATCAGTGTTAAATATTATAAACGTATCACTTTCCTCAGGGACTGTTCCCCTAGCATTCAAAACAGCAGTTATTCATCCTCTGCTCCAAAGACCTAACCTCGATCCTGACCTCATGGTAAACTACCGGCCGGTGTCCCACCTTCCCTTTATCTCGAAAATCCTCGAAAAAATTGTTTCACAGCAGCTAAATGAACACTTTGCGTCTAACAATCTCTGTGAACCCTTTCAGTCTGGTCTTCAGGGCAAATCACTCTACGGAGACAGCCCTCGCAAAAATGACTAATAACCTATTGCTAACTGTGGATGCTGATGCATCATCCATGTTGCTGCTACTTGATCTTAGTGCTGCATTCGATACCGTCGATCATAATATTTTATTAGAGCGTATCAAAACACATATTGGTATGTCAGACTTCGTCTTGTCTTGTTTTAACTCCTATCTTACTGACAGGATGCAGTGCGTTTCCCATAACAATGTGACCTCGGAGTATGTTAAGGTAACGTGCGGAGTTCCACAGGGTTTGGTTCTTGGCCCTGCACTCTTCAATCAATCATCAATCTTGGAGGGGACCGAGGATGTGGTTTGTGTTTATTTCTATTTTCAGTGCTGCCTTGAACACCTGT
This sequence comes from Entelurus aequoreus, assembly GCF_033978785.1. Classification (NCBI taxonomy): domain Eukaryota; kingdom Metazoa; phylum Chordata; class Actinopteri; order Syngnathiformes; family Syngnathidae; genus Entelurus; species Entelurus aequoreus. The sequence goes on along the minus strand of NC_084733.1, from coordinate 61,677,781 downwards.
CATTGCTCAGAGTGCTGATTGAGTCACCTGCCTCTGATTGGTGATCAGGACACTCCCCTGTCGCTGATCACTAATCAGAAGGCTTTATATGGCAGTCTTGTCAAAGTCAAATCATTGTTTGCTGTATGCTAACAGCTTACATTGACTTATAAACCGATTTGTGTTTGTTTTATGTAGCTCATGTTGTGTAAAGACTTGAAGTGTTTGCCTTATGCTACATGTGCGCTTCCTAGCCATAGACTCCTTGTGATTTTTCTGTTTAAAGGATTAAAGACTCGTCTTACCTGCACCTTGTCTCCTGCATCCACATCTTGAGGTCACAAAGACCACCACCCTGCCGAGACATCACACAAAAATGTGATTCCTTTCACCCTTTCAATGTCTACTCCTTCTACTGTTACCAAATAACATTATTTTAATTTTACTGAGATTAAAAGACAAGTCTGTTTTTGTCAAACCATTGATTTTATTTATTCATTTATTCTATTATTATTTAGTATTGATCCATATATTTAGTGCTGTAGACATACTTTTAATGTATCTTCACAAGTTTCTTATCCTGTTCGAGACCAGTCTTCTGTTGTCATACCTTTCTAATTGATTCATCAAGAGATTCTGATTCATTGTGTCAGACGCTTTATTTGGAGCCGTAAACACATCTGCTGTTTGCCAAGTGGTGTGATGGTACCAACTGCTGCTGTGGGTCCAGCAGAGAGCCTTGTCCCACAAGTCGACCCATACAGTTTGAAGTTGGAAGATAAAACTGCACCTTTTTTTAGTACAAAACTGTTCCCCTGCAATAGTTTATCTAAACACCTTAAAAACTGTAAGACACGCATTGGTTGGTTGAGAGTATTTTTACGGCTGCACTTATGACGTGTGCTGTTGCAGCACTTAACCCAGCAGAGGGCGCTGTCTGCGCACAACACTGAAGATGCTTTTAATCAGACAGTACTGCATTTCTTTCATAATGGAACACAAATGACTTCAAGACATGTTTAATAATTGTGAGAAGCATGTCATGGACGTTAGAGCATCAAAAATAGACGCAGGGCTTCTTAAGGATGCTTTCATTATCACAAGTTTTCAACCACCAAGGATGCTGGAATATGAATATATTCAGAAAGATCAAATATAAATCACAATGGCATGTGAAGATGCACTTATTTGCTATACGCCTATTTAAACATCAATAAAGACATCAAACTGTCCAAAGTGCACTTCATTCACTAATTGTGTATCGTTGGATATAGACAACATACACACTCTTTATTTATTGAATATAAAATATTCCAATTCAATGTGTTAGCAATTTGCAAAGTGCTAAAATGATGTACAAAGTAAACGATAACCTGCTAGCCAAGAATGTGCAACAATTCTTCTCAACAAAACCTTTAATATGTCAGTATGTGGAATGCAATGAAATGAATAAAGTATGAATATCCATCCATCCATTTTTCTACCGCTTTTCGTATGATCCACTTTAAGAATGTGTTGACAGAATACTGATAATCATCTTAAACCTTGTTGATCAATAACATCATCTATCACATATTCAGTAAATGAGAGATGTATGTTTCAATAAGAATATTTTATAATAACATCTGTATTGATTATTTACTCATTCATGTATTTGCTCTTGTGTTAAAGATTGAAACAGAAAGTGAAAATCAGAAATTATTTTTATTTAAAAGGGGAAGGGTTAAAGAAACACTGCTTCTTCCTACTCCTTTTCGGACGTGTGAGAATGTGAGACTGTAAATATACATGTTAAAAACACCCCACTATACTGTTATTTTTGTTGTTTTGTTTGTTTTTCTCTTTTTTTTCTGTTGAGCATGTCTGAAATGAATATTTTATATTTGTGCAACCATAAATAAGCAAAAACAAATGAGTTGTAGAGAAAAAAATGGATGTGACATGGGCCAACATGCTGGCCAGCAACAACTACTATGTGGAGATCTACTGTATTTTTATTGTGACACTTGCTATAAAAATCTACAGCTTTTATTATTAGCTATAATTTTACGGCCGTGCAATTTGATGAAAAAGTTAATTTGATGAATGATGCAATAACAGGGGCGGAAGCTAATGTGAATCAAAGAAACAACAAATCCTCAAACTTTATTTCGGATGTACTTTTATGAAAAGGAAATTTCATTTAAATAAATAAAAAAAAGAATAAATTAGTGAAGGAAACATATTTCAAATTTTATTGAACTTTCAATATTAAATTCAATAACATGATTTCGAGGCGCATACTAACGCCTTACATTTACTTCTGTAACTTTTTAATAAAATGTACTTTTAATGCAACATACTTTTCACGTTTTCTATTTGAGTGTTTTTGTTTTCGACAAAACATGACTTTTAATTTCAGAGTCCAACAGAGAGGCAGTAGCATGCAGTACCAGAGTCCAACAGAGAGGCAATAGCGTGCAGTACCAGAGACCAACATAGAGGCAGTAGCGTTCAGTACCAGGGACCAACAGAGAGGCAGTAGCGTGCAGTACCAGGAACCAACAGAGAGGCAGTAGCGTGCAGTACCAGGGACCAACAGAGAGGCAGTAGCGTGCAGTACCAGAGTCCAAAAGAGAGGCAGTAGCGTGCAGTACCAGGGACCAACAGAGAGGCAGTAGCATAAAGTACCAGAGTCCAACAGAGGCAGTAGCGTGCAGTACCATAGTCTAACAGAGAGGCAGTAGCGTGCAGTACCAGAGACCAACAGAGAGGCAGTGCTTGCAGTACCAGAGTCCAACAGAGAGGCAGTATCGTGCAGGCAGCAGCGTGCAGTACTATAGTCCAACAGAGGCATAGTGTGCAGTACCAGAGTCCAACAGAGAGGCAGTAGAGTGCAGTACCAGAGTCCAACAGAGAGGCAGTACAGTGCAAACAGCAGCGTGCAGTGCCAGAGACCAACAGAGAGGCAGCAGCATGCAGTACCAGAGTCCAACAAAGGGGCAGTAGCGTGCAGTACCAGAGTCCAACAGAGAGGCAGTACAGAGCAAACAGCAGCGTGCAGTGCCAGAGACCAACAGAGAGGCAGCAGCATGCAGTACCAGAGTCCAACATAGGGGCAGTAGCGTGCAGTACCAGAGTCCAACAGAGAGGCAGTAGTGTGCAGTACCAGAGACCACTAGAGAGGCAGTAGATCGCAGTACCACAGTCTAACAGAGAGGCAGTGGTGTGCAGTACCAGAGTCCAACAGAGAGGCAGTAGCGTGCAGGCAGCAGCATGTAGTACCAGAGTCCAACAGAGAGGCAGTAGCGTGCAGTACCAGAGTCCAACAGAGAGGCAGTAGCGTGCTGTACCAGAGTCCAACAGAGAGGCAGTAGCGTGCAGGCAGCAGAGTTCAACAGAGAGGCAATAGCGTGCAGTACCAGAGTCCAACAGAGAGGCAGTAGAGTGTAGTACCAGAGTCCAACAGAGAGGCAGTAGAGTGCAGTACCAGAGTCCAACAGAGAGGCAGTAGAGTGCAAACAGCAGTGTGCAGTACCACAGACAACAGAGAGGCAGTAGCGTGCAGTACCAGAGTCCAACAGAGAGAAAGTAGCATGCAGTATCAGAGTCCAACAGAGAGGCAATAGCGTGCAGTATCAGAGACCAACAGAGAGGCAGTAGTGTGCATTACCAGAGTCCAACAGAGGGGCATTAGCGTGCAGTACCAGAGACCAACAGAGAGGCAGGAGCATGCAGTACCAGAGACCAACAGAGAGGCAGTAGAGTGCAGTACCAGAGTCCAACAGAGAGGCAGTAGCGTGCAGACAGCAGCGTGCAGTACCAGAGTCTAACAGAGAGGCAGTAGCGTGCAGTACCAGAGTCCAACAGAGAGGCAGTAGCGTGCAGTACCAGAGTCCAACAGAGAGGCAGGAGAGTGCAGTACCAGAGTCCAACAGAGAGGCGGTAGAGTGCAGTACTAGAATCCAACAGAGAGGCGGTAGAGTGCAGTATCAGATTCCAACAGAGAGATAGTAGCGTGCAGTACCAGAGTCCAACAGAGAGGTATTAGGGTGGCCTGCATGCTGCCTGCCCTGAAGAAGAACTTGGGAAGACTGGAAACTGAAGTTTATATGAGCTAAACAACAAAAGCAGATTAATTTTGAAATGTGTAACTTTGCTGAATGTTAGCTTATTTGTTGTAAAGTTTTCTACAAAGGAAGTGCATGATAGCAAAAATATGTTGCAAATCTTTTTTTTGAAGAATACATCAAAATACAAACTTATCCATCCCTAAACTAGCTTTTGTTTCATTAGAGCATATTAATATCCACAAGTATTCAAGTGCTGTGATGAGGTGGTGACTTGTCCAGGGTGTACCCCGCCTTCTGCCCGATTGTAGCTGAGATAGGCTCCAGCAAACCCCCGCAACCCCAAAAGGGACAAGCGGTAGAAAATGGATGGATGGAAGTATTCAAGTGCTGTTTTTGTCAGAATTTTGAAGTTTAAATGTCGTATCATAAAAAAAACAGATTTTTTTGCACATCTTTAAAAAAATCCATAACTTATCTGAGCTAAGTTTGCATTTATTTCAACCATAAATCTGCAGAGTTGAATAAATAAGCAAGTAAGATTAGTCTCTTACTTTCCAAAAAACAATCTTTGACTGATATCTAAAGAAGACCTGGTGAACACAAACCATCCAACCTGCTAACACACCCGCTACAGCGGGTCCTCAACACGTACTAGGGGCGGGGTTAATGTTCAACAATTCCACTGCGAGGTTGAGCGTCCAATCAGACTCTTGTCGTCCAATCAGACTTTTGTCGTCCAACCAGAATCCTCCCGTCCAATCAGTCTCCTTTTGTCCAATCAGTATCAAGGTGAGTATGGCTCCCTGCTCTTCGTGCACCGTTCTCATTGATAGGTCGGCCCTACTAGAGGACCATGTCTGCCAGATAGAGCAGAGTAATTTCCTAACTCAGTCATAAGGGACTCCACCAGCCGGAACATTCAGCTTAGTAAACCAGCCATAATTAGGTATATTCCCGGGGCCAGACCACCTGACATTGAAGCTAATATTAGGGAGCTGACTCGCAACAGGCCTAGTAAACACGTACGACAGGCTAATCACACCACCAGCTACGCAAACATAATTGTACAAGTCGGCTCCAATGACACTAGGATGAGACAGTCAGAGATTACAAAGACAAACATAGCCAGGACTTGTAATCTCGCTAGAAAGATGTTCCGGCATCGAGTACTTGTCTCTGGCACCCTGCCTGCGATAGGCAACGATGAGAGGTATAGCAGATTAATCTTGCTTAACAAGTGGCTGCCTAGTTTTTGTAGAGAACACGGACTAACGTTTATTGATAATTGGCCCTCTTTCTGGGGCAAACCGGGCTTGCTGAGGAGTGACGGCCTTCACCCTAAGTGGGAAGGCGCCATCACTATTTTTAGAAACATAATGTTACGTACGGCGGGGAAAGGAGATGGCAGAAAGGCAGGTATAGCACAAAGCGTATTCATTTACCTTGACGATGCGGTGGAGTGTGTATGCTACCATGCGTGTTTGCAGGACTATGTGAAGCGTTACAGTGAATATTACCAGGGGTTGTTGGAAGTGCGTGTTGAGTGAGAAGGCGACAAGATTCTGCAATACAAGCGGGAGGTCTGTGGGGCTGGAGAGAGGCATCAAGAGGTCCGTGTCCAAAGCAGAGGTCGTTGTCCAGGGAGGCAGTCAAGATCCAGAGGGGAAGTCCAAGGAAGCGAGGCGCACAGCTCGGGTCCAGGGACGGCAAGAGATAATGAACAAGGGCCGAAAACACTGAGAGCGAGGTACGAGGAGAGAAGCTAGACATTACAGCTTACTGTCAGACAGAGAACTATGTTCTAGCCCTGGATTTCAGGAGCCGTTGGCTTTTATGGCGTGTAGTCTCATCAGCTGCAGGTGTGTGGATTGGTGATTGCGCGCAGCCGTGCAGGTGCGTGGCAGCAGCAGAAGCAGAGCGTGTAGGGGCGTGTCCAGCGGTGCATGTCCAGCGGTGCGTGTCCAGCGGTGCGTGTCCAGCGGTGCGTTCAGCGGTGCGTGCTGAGGAAAGAAAGGCTGACTGCGCACGCGCCGTAATTCAGACTACTATTTGACTCAAACTTGACTAACTATGCTAGAGAAAGCTCAGACACAGGCAATTACAGTGTCTGTTAGTCCGGGTGAGGAGTCAGTTAAGCTAGGACTAACCATCGCCAGGCTGGGAAATTCCTGCACACATAGCATTTCTCGTAGAAGAATACACAACTCACATAATCTTTTTTCTGTAGTGACTGTGCCAGAGGTGAACATGCATTCTACTGAGGTGGAAAATTATGACACGTTCAATCTATCGCTGCACCAAGCAAACAAACTGAAGATCCCCATCATATCACGGTTTGCCGTGAGTGACTGCTCGTTGTTGCGAAAAAAAGCTAAGTCTTATCTTTCTATCTGTGCGCTTTTAATTGTTTTACAGCGTTCTTTATTAGTTCCCAAACATACTTAGTAGTCTTATCTAACTTACAAATCACCCGCTCTGTGTCTCACCGCCCCTCTCTCAGCTAACTAGCTGCTAAGCTAACGAAGCTTAGCACGGAGAAGGCGGCGTCGGCCTGAAGGAATCTGCTCCCACACGTCGCGACCACTTCCCTTATGACAGCAAGAACTCCAGTTGGTGAAAGAAATAACGTGAGTAGGGCTCCCTGCTCTTCGTGCACTGTACTCATGGATAGATTTGCCCTGCTACAGGACCGTGTCCGCCAACTAGAGCAGAGTCATCTCGTAACTTTAGACGTTGCGGACACATCTGCTAGCATTAGCTGTAGCGAGCTAACTAGCCCATCTTATAGCAGCCGTAAGCGGCCTATAAGCAACGGTTAACCGGGTGAGACCCTTTAGCTAGTCCTACACCCCAGTCTACCGGGCACCACACCTTACTCATCGGGGACTCCATCACCCGAAACATACAGTTTTGCAAACCAGCCACAATTAAGTGTATTCCCTGGGCCAGAGCACCTGACAATTAAGCTAATCTTAGGGAGCTAACTCGCAAAAGGCTTAGTAAACACGTATGACAGGCTAATCGCACCACTAGTTATGCAAATATAGTTGTACACATTGGCTCCAATGACACTAGGATGAGACAGTCAGAGATTACAAAGAACATAGCTAGGATTTGTAATCTCGCTAGAAAGATGTCCAGGCATTGAGTACTTGTCTCTGGCCCCCTGCCTGAAAGAGGCAATGATGAGAGGTATGGCAGATTAGTCTTGCTTAACAAGTGGCTGACTAGTTTTTGTAGACAACAGGGACTAACGTTTATTGGGGAAAACCGGGCTTGCTGATGAGGGACGGCCTTCACCCTAACCAGGAAGGCGCCATCACTCTTTCAGGAACATAGATTATTGGTTAAGTCACACTTGACTGACTACACTGGAGCAAGCCCGGTCAAAAGGCAATTACAGTGTCTGGGTGAGGAGTCAGTTAAGCTAGAACTAACCAGCGCCAGGCTGGAAAATCCCTGCACACATAGCATTTCTCCTAAAATAATATACAACTCACATAATGTTTTTTCTGTAGTGACTGTGCCAAAGGTGGACATGCATTCTACTGAGGTGGCAAATTATGACGCATTCAATTTATTGCAGCACAAAGCAAAAAATCTGAAGATTCCCGTCATATCAATTCCTAGATATAGTCGGAATTATTTAAGGCACACTACGCAAAATAAACGTAACGTTATTAATATCACTACTATGGATAACACTAACACAAATTCCTCAAAACAGCCCACTACCTATAATATGGGCTTTTTAAACATAAGATCATTGTCTCCCAAAACGTTATTAGTTAATGAGGTCATCAGAGACAACAATCGTAACATCATTGATCTCAGCGAAACCTGGCTCAAACCAGACACATTTTTTCCGCTTAACGAGGCATCTCCTCCTAACTATACGAATGCGCATACTGCCCGTCCCCTTAGAAGGGGATGGGGTTGCACTAATATACAATGAAAACCTTAACCTTACCCCTAACCTAAGTAATAAATATAAATCATTTGAGGTGCTTACTATGAGGTCTGTCACACCGCTGCCTCTCTACCTGGCTGTTATCTACTGCCCCCTGGGCCCAATTCGGACTTTATCAGTAAATTGTCAGAGTTTGTTGCTGATCTAGTGACGCACACCGACAATATAATTATAATGGGGGACTTTAATATCCAAATGAATACTCCATCAGACCCTCCGTGCGTGATGCTCCAGACCAGGGGTCACCACCACGGTGCCCGCGGGCACCAGGTCGCCCGTAAGGACCAGACGAGTCGCCCGCGGGTCTGTTCTAAAAAAAAAAAAAAAAAAAAAAGAAAAATAATTAAATTAAATCTACATAGAAAAAACACAAGATACACTTTCAATCAGTGCATCAACCCAAACAACCTCCCCCATGCACACTCATCCACACCCACTCACACAAAAGGGGTTATTTCTTTCTGCTACCAATATTCTGGTTCCCACAACATAGACAACACATCTGCAAGGGACACAGTCCCTGAAGCACACATGATTGTATAGGCTGCTGGTCCACTAACATTTTCATTAATTACTATTTTTTATGTAATTATTTTTATATTGTTTTACTTTCTTTTTTATCCAAGAAAATGTTTTTTATTTATTTATCTTATTTTATTTTATTTTTTAAAAAAGGGCCTTATCTTCAACAGACCAGGTTGTCAATGAAATTAGATTTGTTTAAAGGGTTTTTTAAACCAGGCCCAGTCCAGATAATGTCCAAGTCGGACTCAGCAACACACACCTTCATTCATGTACACAGAAAAAAATTAGGGAACACAACAGATTGCATATAATTTATAAACAAAATTAAATTTTGAAAATAAGCATTTATGTACAGTCCAGATTATGTCCAGGTCACTCAAATTAGGGAACACAACAACAGATATCATATAATCTATAAACATAATTATACTTTCAAAATAAGCCTTTGAGGACTTCTCATCTTTTTTTTAATGTTTTTTGGCATCATTATCGTTTTCAACCATGTAACTTTCTAAAGTTAGAAAATACTGAATAAATGTTTTAAAGAAAGTAATACTAAGTGAATATCTGTTTTAGGCCTTAAAAATAAACATTTTACCGAGTACTATAATTAAATTGACTAAATCATGATTGTCAATGAACTCTCCTAAAATAACAGAGACCACATTAAGCTTCATAAACAAACCAATCCTTAAACACATTTTTTCAACTTCCACCCAAAACAAAGACACAATATGACAATATCAAAACAAATGCAGGGTGGATTCAGGCTCCTGACAACAAAATCAGCAATCATCTGACTCTGTCATATTCCATAATTTTAACATTTTCCCTGTGGGTAAGAAGTTATAAATAATTTTAATTTGAAAATAACGATTTTGCACATCGATAGTGGTTTTATAGATTAGTTTGAATATGGCATCCCATGGCAACCGGCAGTCAAAAATGTCCTCCCATTTTCCATTTGTGTTGTATGAGGCAGCCTTCAAAGATTTCTTTATTAAATAAAAATTACATATTTTTCTATTTATTTTAGTTCCTTTTTGCCAACTAGAATTTCTTATTAGAGGTTTACAAACTAATAATTTAGTAGTTCCATAATTAATTATTTGTTTCCATCTTTTCCCAATTACTCCAGTTAGTTGATCAAATGAAAAGCTTGAGCAAGCATCACCATACATAGCTCTAAATTCATCATACTTCATAATTTTACCATTCTCATTGATAATATCATTGACAAAAATGATTCCTCTTTCAAACATATTTTTCCAAAAGAAAGGCTTTCCATCTATTACAATATTAGAGTTCATCCATATTAACTGCTGCAAAATATCGTCTCTTTTTTCTGGCACATAAAATTGAAAACACCACTATGAGTGGATTGTTTCCTTTATGAACCCCGCCATGTTTCCCAGCAGACTCTCTGGGAGGGGATCACTTGTAAAAAAGGATACAATTTATTTTGATACAGTACATGTTTTTTGTCCAACAGGACATTTGTGTACCACTCAATGTTTAAATACATCTTTGGAACAATTGATGCTTCTAAAGACAGACACATAGCTTCAAGGTTGAGAAGTTTCAGGCCCCCATATTCATACTCTTTGTACAAAACCTTTCTTTTAATCTTTTCTGGTTTGCCGTTCCAGACAAAATCGAAGACCCTCCGCTCATAAATCTTAAAAAAGTTTTGTGATGGAGCTGGTAATGACAAAAACAAATAAATAAATTGAGGAATAATTAACAAGTTGGCAATAGACATTTTACCATACAAGGTTAGGGATTTCCCTTTCCATAATTGCATAATTTTGTCCAGCTTTCTTAGTCGATTATCATAATTTACTGAGCCTAGATCTTCCAGATTTTCTGGGACAACAACACCAAGTATGTTAACTGGTCCATCTGTCCACAAAACAGGCACTTTCATTCCATTCGAAAGGACGTTCTCTTTAGATTTCCGATCCTTAACATTTTACATTTATCATAAATAAGCTTAAAGCCAGATTGCTGTGAAAATATGTCCAAAAGATTAAGAAGGTTCCGCAAACAATGAGGAAAAATCTTATCTTTGTGAATCAGCCTTTTCTGACATGAACTCCATCAAGAACAAACACAGAACACGCCTCACTGTTGCACATCTGCAAGACTCACTCAGAGTTGCAGTGTCAAGTTACACACCAGAGTACAACACACTAGTTAACAGCATGCAATGCCAGGCTTCCCACTAACTGACAAAGAAACAGATAACAGATTTGGTGTCCAGTTCAAAGTGTGACATGATTTAAAAATTTGAGAGTTTACTTTTGTATTTTACATGAGTTATTATTTGTACAAACATGGTGCAAAGTAATTCATGATTTGTTAAAAAATGTTAGTGGCTAGCTAGTTCAAATGGGATATTGTGATTTCACAAGACTGTCTTAGAAGTGATCATTTGAAAATGTTCAATTTGAAAAATGTGCACTTAGAGAAAATATAAAAATAAAGTGTTGCATATTGATATTTATCTGTTTCTATATATATTTATTGTGAGAAATCATTAAGATGATCAGTGTTTCCACAAAGATAAATATCATTAATTATTAATAATAACAGAGTTAAAGGTAAATTGAGCAAATTGGCTACTTCTGGCAATTTATTTAAGTGTGTATCTAACTGGTAGCCCTTCACATTAATCAGTACCCAAAAAGTAGCCCCTGGTTTCAAAAAGGTTGGTGACCCCTGCTCCAGACTATGATTGATAGCTGTGGTCTTACACAAATAATAAATGAACCCACACATCGCAACGGTAGTATGATAGATCTAGTCCTTGTCCGGGGTGTCACCACCTCCAAAGTTATGATAGTCCTATACACTAAAGTAATGTCTGATCATTACCTTAAAAAATTGGAAGTTCTGACTCATTGTCAACAAGCTACTAATAAGCACTGCTTGGGCAGCTGCAACATTAATGCTTTTACAACTACAACTCTTGCTGGCCTACTGCCTTCGGTAATGGCGCCATTCCCGAATTATTTGGGCTCTATCGATAACCCACATCTGCGGTCCCTTCTAAGGTTTCTCGTTGTTCCCAGTGGGTTGAGTTTTTTCTTGCCCTGATGATAATATTCACACTAGATTTCAGAGACGCAGCTGTCACGATTGCCCTAATGGTTGCTCATATCAGCAACTTGTCTATCAATCAGTGTCATGTCCCACAAGAATTCAAGCTCGGGAGAATATCACCTCTGTATAAAAAAGGAAACAAATTAGACCCCGGCAACTACCGCCCTGTTTCCATCTCAAAGGTTAAAGAGAGGTTAATATATGAGCAAATAGATACTTATCTATCAAATCGCGAGCTCCTATTCGAATTTCAATCAGGATTCAGAAAATCACATTCCACTGATACATGCCTACTGTACCTAACTGACTACATCAGACGAGAGATAGACAAGAGCAAGTACTGTGGAATGGTTATGCTGGACCTTCAAAAGGCATTCGACACAGTTAACCACTCAATACTGTTAAATAAGTTGAGGGCAATCGGTTTTGACAGCGCAGCCACAAACTGGATGAAATCTTACCTTGAGGATAGAGAACAGGTGGTCGAGGTGAACGGATCACTGTCCTCTCCCCTCAAGGTGAGCTGTGGTGTCCCACAGGGGAGCATTCTGGGACCATTGTTATTCTTGATTTACATTAACGACATGAAATCAGAATGTAACAGCAATTAGTTCCTGTTCGCGGACGATTCTGTGATCCTGGCCTCGGACAGGGACAAATTGAAGGTTGAAAGTGCACTCAGCATCAAACTAAGTAATATCTGTCTCTGGCTTTCCGATAACAAACTGTCACTACACCTGGGTAAAACAGAGTCCATCCTTTTTGGGTCCAAGCACAACCTAGGCAAATCCCTGGGCTTTACAATTAAAGCAGGTGTCACCATAATCACCAGCAAAGACAAGGTAATTTACCTAGGTTGTATATTGGACAACACTCTCTCGGGTGACAGAATGGCATTAAAAGCAATCACCAATATCAATAATAAAACTAGATTTTTGGGCAGGATTTATGCGTTTATCAACAGGGATACACTTAAGACCCTTGCCGGTGCCCTCATACAGTGTCATTTTGACTACGCCTGCACCTCATGGTGCACCAGTTTCCCCAAGCCACTAAAAACAAAACTGCAAACTTCCCAAAACAAGCTGGTGAGACTCCTGCTCAACCTGCCATACAGGACTCACCTAACTCAAGCCCACTTTACCAAATTGGGATGGCTTAGAGTTGAGGAAAGAGTACACCAAATTGCAAAGTGCCTGGTATTCAATATACAAACCCCGTTTCCATATGAGTTGGGAAATTGTGTTAGATGTAAATATAAACGGAATACAATGATTTGCAAATCATTTTCAACCCATATTCAGTTGAATATGCTACAAAGACAACATATTTGATGTTCAAACTGATAAACATTTTTTTTTTGCAAATAATCATTAACTTTAGAATTTGATGCCAGCAACACGTGACAAAGAAGTTGGGAAAGGTGGCAATAAATACAGATAAAGTTGGGGAATGCTCATCAAACACTTATTTGGAACATACCACAGGTGAATAGGCAAATTGGGAACAGGTGGGTGCCATGATTGGGTATAAAAGTAGATTCCATGAAATGCTCAGTCATTCACAAACAACAATGGGGCGAGGGTCACCACTTTGTCAACAAATGCGTGAGCAAATTGTTGAACAGTTTAAGAAAAACCTTTCTCAACCAGCTATTGCAAGGAATTTAGGGATTTCACCATCTACGGTCCGTAATATCATCAAAGGGTTCAGAGAATCTGGAGAAATCCCTGCACGTAAGCAGCTAAGCCCGTGACCTTCGATCCCTCAGGCTGTACTGCATCAACAAGCGACATCAGTGTGTAAAGGATATCACCACAAGGGCTCAGGAACACTCCAGAAACCCACTGTCAGTAACTACAGTTGGTCGCTACATCTGTAAGTGCGAGTTAAAACTCCTATGCAAGGCGAAAACCGTTTATCAACAACACCCAGAAACGCCGCCGGCTTCGCTGGGCCTGAGCTCATCTAAGATGGACTGATACAAAGTGGAAAAGTGTTCTGTGATCTGAGGAGTCCACATTTCAAATTGTTTTTGGAAACTGTGGATGTCGTGTCCTCCGGACCAAAGAGGAAAAGAACCATCCGGATTGTTATAGGCGCAAAGTTGAAAAGCCAGCATCTGTGATGGTATGGGGGTGTATTAGTGGCCAAGACATGGGTAACTTACACATCTGTGAAGGCGCCATTAATGCTGAAAGGTACATACAGGTTTTGGAGCAACATATGTTGCCATCCAGGCAACGTTACCATGGACGCCCCTGCTTATTTCAGCAAGACAATGCCAAGCCACGTGTTACATCAACGTGGCTTCATAGTAAAAGAGTGCGGGTACTAGACTGGCCTGCCTGTAGTCCAGACCTGTCCCCCATTGAAAATGTGTGGCGCATTATGAAGCCTAAAATAGCACAACGGAGACCCCCGGACTGTTGAACAACTTAAGCTGTACATCAAGCAGGAATGGGAAAGAATTCCACCTGAGAAGCTTAAAAAATGTGTCTCCTCAGTTCCCAAACGTTTACAGAGTGTTGTTAAAAGGAAAGGCCATGTAACACAGTGGTGAACATGCCCTTTCCCAACGTGTTGCAGCCATGAAATTCTAAGTTAATTATTATTTGCCAAAAAAAAAAAAAGTTTATGAGTTTGAACATCAAATATCTTGTCTTTGTAGTGCATTCAATTGAATATGGGTTGAAAAGGATTTGCAAATCATAGGCTCCAGCGCCCCCCACGACCCCGAAGGGAATAAGCGGTAGAAAATGGATGGATGGATGGATGGATGGATGGGATGTATTCCATTTATATTTACATCTAACACAATTTCCCAACTCATATGGAAACGGGGTTTGTATATGTTGTTTTTCAAATCACCTGACATGTATATTGTCTATATGTACATAATTTATACATTTTTTTAATGTAATTTTTTATATACATGTTACAGGTTATATATCTTTTATTATTGAATGTATCAAATGTGATGAATATTTAAATGACCACAATGGAAACAAGCCTTTTGGCTTTTTGTGCCATCCATTTGCCATTTTATAGCATTACATGGATTAAATTGTTTAAGATGTCAATAAACTTCTCAATCAATCAATCAATGTGGGATCTAAGCCGAGGATGTCGTTGCGGCTTGTGCAGCCCTTTGAAACATTTGTGATTAAAGGCTATATAAATAAACTTTGATTGATTGATTTCAACTGTTACATTTAACACATTTATTATAATAAAGCGATTCACACTGCTAAATTTAACACATATTTGTTATAAAAATGTGATTTAAACTATTAAAATTAACACATATCTATTATAATATTGTGATTTAAACTGTTAAATTGAATACATATTTATTATAATAATGTCATTTAAACTGCTTAATTTAACACATATTTATTACGTATATTATTGTGATTCTAACTGTTAAATTTAAGACATATTTTTCATAATACTGAGATTTAAACTGTTGAATTGAATACATATTTATTGACATTTTGTGATTTAAGCTGTTAAATTTAACACATTTATTATAATAAAGCGATTCAAACTGCTAAATTTAACACATAATTGTTATAATAATGTGATTTAAACTGTTAAATTTAACACATATTTATTATAATATTGTGATTTAGTATACATACATACAACATGTACGTAAAACAGATACCATAGAGAAGTCAGAATGTTACGTAAAGAAAATGTACATTTAGACAGATATAATGAATATGAGTGATAAATATTACAATGTATATTACTGCTGTAATTAGTAAGCAATAATGTAAACCATGGAATTAAACAACACATAACAATAAAAAATATATTTAACGTGTTTACAGTTTAGACATAGATTGACCTCATCGTGTTGTAAAAGTATACATATCATAATGCACTAAATCACCTAAAATTATTCCTGCATTGAGACTTTACAGCTACAATAAGCAGCGTTAGCATTTAAAACACACATTTGTAAGCACATTGCATATATTCGAATCCACTTCACATCATAAACTGTTGACAAATACAAACATAAAGTCATGCTGTTTTATTCATGCAGAAAATCACCTACAAACAGAATAAGAATCAAATCAGCATCACATTAAGAATCAGATCAGAATCAACTTTATTGGCTAAGTATTTGAAATTCAAGGAATTTGACTTGGTAGGCTACGCTCTTGTTGTTCACTGTAAACAATAATGATTTACGATTAACCACAAATACTAACAAGTACTTCAATAAGTAAAATGTAAAAGGCTAATAAATAACAGTGCAGTGATGAATAGAACAAAGAGCAACAAAGATGATGACTTGAACATGAGTTATTATATTTAAAGTCACAGATTAGTTCCATAGTTACAATTGCAACATTATTGCTTTATATTAAGATTAATTAAAGATTAAAGTACCAATGATTGTCACACACACACTAGATGTGGTGAAATTTGTCCTCTGCATTTGACCCATCCCCTTGGGGAGCAGTGGGCAACAGCGGCGCTGCGCCCGGGAATCATTTTGGTGATTTAACCCCCAACTCCAACCCTATGCACAAACAAGCAGCATCCTGTTTTAGCATTCAAAGAAGAACATTAAAAGAGTTTAGTGTTAGTAAAACCAGCCTGGAATATTTTCCCGGCCATGATGAGTCTAAAAGCCAGCTGTAAAAGAAAGCATAGATGAAGGGATTAAGCATGGAATTGGAGAGTGTCAGCCAGGGGCGTCACTAGCTTTTAAGGACAGGGGGGGCTTAGCCCCCAGAAGATGCACAGGATGCGAGCGAACGTAGCGCACGAGCACAAAACTTCACAAACGGCTAACAAAGACTTACAAATTATTATATATATATATATATATATATATATATATATATATATATATATATATATATATATATATATATATATATATATATATATATATATATATATATATATATATATATATATATTATATTACTATATTATATTATATATTATATTATATTATTGTTATGTATATTATATATTATAGAAATAATTATTATTTCAGTGGGTTTATTTTCAATCTGTGTTGAGTACAACAACAAACATGGGTTTGCACAGTGACATTTTGTTTACAGCATCAACAAGAAACAATTACTTGCATGATCCTTCAAGATACACTGAAACACAATGAAAGTCATGGCATTAGCCTCAATGTTATTCATTCACAACATAGAGGCTAATGCAGTGGTTCTTAACCTTGTTTGAGGTACCGAACCCCACCAGTTTCATATGCGCATTCACCGAACCTTTCTTTAGTGAAAAATAAAAAAATCAAATTTCAAATTCAAATTCACGACAAAGTTATATGTTTTCGGTAACACTTTAGTATGGGGAACTTATTTTAAGTAATAAAGACTTAATTTA
>NC_084733.1:61573265-61655765 GCF_033978785.1 Entelurus aequoreus | reverse complement strand
TGGCTCAAACCAGACGAATTTTTTGCGCTGGGTGAGGCGTCTCCTCCTGGCTATGCGGGAACGCATATTGCCCGCCCCATTAAAAGGGGTGGGGGTGTTGCACTAATATACAACAAAAACTTTAGCCTTACCTCGGACCTAAATAATAAATATAACTCGTTTGAGGTGCTTACTGTGAGGTTTGTCACACCGCTGCCTCTGCACCTGGCTGTCATCTACCGCCCCCCTGGGCCCTATTCGGACTTTATCAATGAATTTTCAGAGTTCGTTGCTGATCTAGTGACGCACGCCGACAATATAATCATAATGGGAGACTTTAACATCCATATGAATACACCATCGGACCCTCCATGCGTGGCGCTCCAGACTATAATTGATAGCTGTGGTCTTACACAAATAATAAATGAACCCACGCATCGCAACGGTAATACGATAGATCTAGTGCTTGTCAGGGGTGTCACCACCTCTAAAGTTACGATACTCCCGTACACTAAAGTAATGTCCGATCATTACCTTATAAAATTCGAAGTTCTGACTCATTGTCAACAAACTAATAATAATAATAATAACTACTATAGCAGCCGCAACATTAATACTGCCACAACGACGACTCTTACTGACCTACTGCCTTCAGTAATGGCACCATTCCCAAATTATGTGGGCTCTATTGATAACCTCACTAACAACTTTAACGACGCCCTGCGCGACACCATTGATATTGTAGCACCGCTAAAGCTAAAAAGGGCCCCTAAAAGGCGTACCCCATGGTTTACAGAAGAAACTAAAGCCCAGAAATTATCATGTAGAAAGCTGGAACGCAAATGGCGTGCGACTAAACTTGAGGTTTTCCATCAAGCATGGAGTGATAGTTTAATAACTTATAAACGCATGCTTACCTCAGCTAAAGCTAAATATTACTCAAATCTCATCCACCTCAACAAAAATGATCCTAAATTTTTGTTTAGTACAGTAGCATCGCTAACCCAACAAGGGACTCCTCCCAGTAGCTCCACCCACTCAGCAGATGACTTTATGAATTTCTTTAATAAGAAAATTGAAGTCATTAGAAAAGAGATTAAAGACAATGCATCTCAGCTACAACTGGGTTCTATTAACACAAATACGACGGTATATACGACGGACATTGCCCTCCAAAATAGTTTCTCTCTCTTTGATGAAATAACATTGGAGGAATTGTTAAAATGTGTAAATGGGACAAAACAAACAACATGTTTACTTGACCCAATTCCTGGGAAACTTATCAAGGAGCTTTTTGTTTTATTAGGTCCATCAGTGTTAAATATTATAAACCTATCACTTTCCTCTGGTACTGTTCCTCTAGCATTCAAAAAAGCGGTTATTCATCCTCTACTCAAAAGACCTAACCTCGATCCTGACCTCATGGTGAACTACCGGCCGGTGTCCCACCTACCGTTTATCTCGAAAATTCTTGAAAAAATTGTCGCACAGCAGCTAAATGAACACTTAGCGTCTAACAATCTCTGTGAACCTTTTCAATCCGGTTTCAGGGCAAATCACTCTACGGAGACAGCCCTCGCAAAAATGACTAATGATCTATTGCTAACGATGGATTCTGATGCGTCATCTATGTTGCTGCTTCTTGATCTTAGCGCCGCTTTCGATACTGTTGATCATAACATTTTATTAGAGCGTATCAAAACGCGTATTGGGATGTCAGACTTAGCCTTGTCTTGGTTTAACTCTTATCTTACTGACAGGATGCAGGGTGTGACCTCGGACTATGTTAAGGTAACGTGCGGAGTTCCCCAGGGTTCGGTTCTTGGCCCTGCACTCTTTAGTATTTACATGCTGCCGCTAGGTGACATTATACGCAAATACGGTGTTAGCTTTCACTGTTATGCTGATGACACCCAACTCTACATGCCCCTAAAGCTGACCAACACGCCGGATTGTAGTCAGCTGGAGGCGTGTCTTAATGAAATTAAACAATGGATGTCCGCTAACTTTTTGCAACTCAACGCTAAGAAAACGGAAATGCTGATTATCGGTCCTGCTCAACACCAACATCTATTTAATAATACCACCTTAACATTTGACAACCAAACAATTAAACAAGGCGACTCGGTAAAGAATCTGGGTATTATCTTCGACCCAACTCTCTCGTTTGAGTCACACATTAAGAGTGTTACTAAAACGGCCTTCTTTCATCTCCGTAATATCGCTAAAATTCGTTCCATTTTGTCCACAAGCGATGCTGAGATCATTATCCATGCGTTCGTTACATCTCGTCTCGATTACTGTAACGTATTATTTTCGGGCCTCCCTATGTCTAGCATTAAAAGATTACAGATGGTACAAAATGCGGCTGCTAGACTTTTGACAAAAACAAGAAAGTTTGATCATATTACGCCTATACTGGCTCACTTGCACTGGCTTCCTGTGCACCTAAGATGCAACTTTAAGGTTTTACTACTTACGTATAAAATACTACACGGTCAAGCTCCTGCCTATCTTGACGATTGTATTGTACCATATGTCCCGGCAAGAAATCTGCGTTCAAAGAACTCCGGCTTATTAGTGATTCCCAGAGCCCAAAAAAAGTCTGCGGGCTATAGAGCGTTTTCTATTCGGGCTCCAATACTATGGAATGCCCTCCCGGTAAAAGTTAGAGATGCTACCTCAGTAGAAGCATTTAAGTCTCATCTTAAAACTCATTTGTATACTCTAGCCTTTAAATAGACTCCCTTTTTAGACCAGTTGATCTGCCGTTTCTTTTCTTTTCTTTTCTACTCTGCTCCGGGGTGGACCGCTAGCCTGTCCATCAGATGGGGACATCTCTACGCTGCTGACCCGTCTCCGCTCGGGATGGTTCCCGCTGGCCCCACCATGGACTGGACTTTCGCTGATGTGTTGGACTTTCACAATATTATGTCAGACCCACTCGACACCGAGGATGTCGTTGTGGCTTGTACAGCCCTTTGAGATACTTGTGATTTAGGGCTATATAAATAAACATTGATTGATTGATTGAAATGGCTTATCGATAAGCCATTTAAAAAAAAAAATTGTTTTAATATTTATTCATATGTATCATTATTCTCCTACTCACCTTTCCAGTAGAGGCCTCTCTCCTCTCACTTTCTGTGCTCCTCTGCCCTGACTCCTACAGGTCAATAGGGGTTGTGGAGTGATTATTATTATTATCTACTGATGATAGTCATACGTGAATGAGCTCAGCTCCTGTTCTCCTCCATGTGTAAAGTGAGGAACACAGCTGATGCTCCAGAAGGAAGTAACCCCAAAGATAGCAAATGGTAAAAAAGACTGCACATTTAACACGCGAAGTCCCAGAGAAGGGTCAATTGACACTTTTACCTAGAAAACACACACGAGGGTCATTTGACCCCTAGTCCCCCCTGTGGACACTCCTTTTGTTATGAAAATGTGGCTGTTAGTGGCACACGGCAGGGGGCCACTTGAGCCTGTGTGGGGGAGGGGACCTTACAGCTCAAGCTTTAGTTCTGAGGTAGGTTGTGTGTGTTTTTGCAAGGATCAACAGAATGAAGGGATCAACACTCTGACATTTATTGTTAAAAAAAAAACAAAACAAAACATATTTACAAAGAATGAAAAAGCAACTGTTTTCCCAGTTTTGGTGTGGAGGGTTGTTGCAGAAGCAATTGTTATTTTTGTGTGCCAAAAATAGTTTAAAAAAAAAAATTTACAAAGAAAAAAGCATATTTACAAAGAATGAAAAACCATGTCCATGTAAACGTGACTGACATACATTTGAGCAGTCACTCACAATCCTGGCACTGCCATTGCTCCTTTCGGCATTTCCCACATGTATAATTTTTCTGTCTACCTAGACAAACTGCCCCTAACAGCCTCATTACCATAACAAAATGAGTGATTAGTGTATTCGGGAAAAGCGTCGGGCCAAATGACCCCTCTCTGGGTCTTCTAGGTAGACAGAAAAATGCTGGGACTTCTAGTGTTAACTTTATAAATAACCAGGACTTTCATGATGCATTTCAGGCTAACTAGCTAACTAAGTAGCAGCATTGTTTTAGAGCGGGAATTTAACTTTTTGTCAAACACAGACCTGGTGTAAAGTGATGAATACTTACTTTTTTGAAAAAGTTTCTTATGTCCATTTTGCATGCGTTCACGTTCTTGTTATGCAATCTGCAGTGCTGTGTGCTAATGTGCTTTGTACACCTGCAGGACCGCAACTCCGCAAGCAAAGTCGCAGAGAAAATGCGGACTGGATTTTGAGTGATGTGGGCATTTTCTATATGAACAAGTGGAATGGATTGGATACCGACGCATTAAAGGGGCTCTCTTCCTTATGAAGTGAGGGGAAACTGAGTGAATAATGACAGTTTATATGATTATTTATTTAAACTCATATTCGGGCCACTTTATAATGAATATGTCGGCATGTATTTGTAAAAAAAAAATAAAAAAAAAATACATTTTTTTAACACCAAATTATTTAGGGGGGCTTAAGAATATTTTAGGGGGGCTTGAGCATCCATTAAACAGCTGTCTTCACATTTGCCTTGATTAAATCCTGCAATCTTGACACTGATTCCTATCAGTGCAGAAAACCCCCAGTTTACCAAGATCATAGCACCAACAACAGGGTGGCTGAATTTACTCCTGTACGTCAGGGGCTGGCACACTGCGTGATATCTGTCGACAGAAATGCAGCACAGGTTAAAATGGAAGCTGTGCTCAGCGTGATGTCAAAAGTACTTCGTATTTTACACAACAGGCTTTCATGATGCCAGCAGGAAAACATTGTGAAAGCCATACTGAAAGGAAAAACTACAAACTCGACGAACAGGTCGGCCACAGCTAAAGACAGAATGAGGTAACTAGTCGGACTGTGTAGCTGTCGAAAATAAACTACAGCGATTATAACAAGAAGGTTCCCACATATGGTGCAAACTGAAAAAAAGCCAAGAAAAACATACAAAGCAACGCACACAACTGAAGGATGATTTGTAAATATATAAGTTGTATTATTGAATGTGTAGCAGGGATGGATGTCATCGAAAATGTTGGTCTTGTTGACAGTCATCTCCTCTTCATCCCTATGGTTTCCTGGAAATGTTTTTTCCAATAACAGTCAAATACACAATTACTGAAAGCACACAACAACATGAGGAACATAACAATTTTGCAGATGACAAAATCTTACCAAGTCAGTCAGAGAATCAATGTTGCTCTTAGTTTCTGTGGATCACTTTCCTACCTCCACACAATTACCATATTCAGACTATTGTAATCTATTTTTATGGACTTGCCTCATTGTGATAAATGGGTTATACTTGTATAGCGCTTTTCTACCTTCAAGGTACTCATAGCGCTTTGACAGTATTTCCACATCCACCCATTCACACACACATTCACACACCGATGGCGGGAGCTGCCATGCAAGGCGCTAACCAGCACCCATCAGGAGCAAGGGTGAAGTGTTTTTGCCCAAGGACACAACGGACGTGACTAGGATGTTAGAAGGTGGGGATTGAACCCCAGTAACCAGCAACCTTCCGATTACTGGCACGGCCACTCTACCAACTTCACCATGTTAAGTTCCTGTTATAAGCTGTCATACAGTACATGCCTTGAGCTCTTATTTTGAAGTGATGTGACACTTTGTGGTGGAGCAGAGTTTTGGAAGCATACAAAATAAAGTGGTCCTTGTGTAAAACTGGAGCCTCCGTGTTTGTTATTTTGTAGTTTTATACAGTACAGGCGACAGATATATACCCTCGGTTACATTGGTGGCAGCGGTGGGATCAAGGTCCCGCAAAAGAAAGACCTGTAACTATTGTAAAGTTTGGAGAGTCAGCTAGCTTAATCTCAGTTAGCCGCAGCTAGCAACGGCGGAGCTTCGTCTTGTCAGAAAGCACAAAGACTTCTTTCATCCTGCTGCTGTCTTCTGATCTATGTAGAATATGTGTAATAAAGGCGAGGACCCGCTGGACAATAGCTACAGAGAGCAATGTGGAGAAAGGTTGTTCGCCAGCAATGTAAAGATTGAACTCTAGGGTGACCAGATGTCCGGATTTAGGCCGGACAGTCCGGATTTTTAATGCCCTGTCCGGCGTCCGGCGCAGCATCAAGCCGGACACGTATTTGTCCTCCTTTTTGAGGCACTAGGCTTGAAGAGCGGAGTTTTTTCATCTTTGCTGGGCTGCAGCGCAATAGCCAATCATAGACCGTAAAAAAATGCCTGCAACGCAGTAACATATGAAATGATTGGCTAAGAGCGGTGTCGGATAAAAAAATCTGCTTATCATTGGTTAAAAAGGTAAACAAGGGTCCATGTGCTGCTGCGGCATGACATTGACAGAAAGTTAGCATCATGCCAAAACGCAAGACCTCGTTTAATTCTGAATGGATAAAAGAGCACAAATTTATAACGAAAAGCAGTCGAAACTCATTCCATGGCTTCTGCACACTTTGTCGATGTGATGTTGACGTAAGTAGTCAGGGGAAAGCTGCAATTGAACGGCATGCGGGTACGGATAAACATAAAAGTAATAAACGTGCGGCAGGTACCTCTTCAATGAGGACATTTTTTCGTGAAGTTTCGTCGCCCCTGGATGACAAGATAACCGCTGCGGAGCTGTGCAAGGTGTACCATGCTGTAAAGCATCACCAGTCCTACAGAAGTTTAGACTGCGGCATGAAAGTGGACCGGGAGATTTTCAGTGACTCTCCCACAGCTAAAGGGATGGCCTGTGGCCGAACAAAAGCCAAGGCATTGTGGGAGAACGTCATCGCTCACTATTCGGTACAGGAACATACCGACTACATAAAAGAAAACAACCTACCCTTTTCCGTGGCAACCGACGCCTCAAATAAAGGAACAAACAAGTGTTTTCCCATTGTGGTAAGGTATTTTCACTTTGATGAAGGCATCCAACATGTCCTGTTGGATTTTTATAGTGACAGCAACGAAACGTCAGAAGCCATAACAAACCAGCTGCTGGCAAAACTTGAGATATCTGGCTTAGAGGTGAAAAACATGTCTGCATATGCAGCAGACAATGCCAGTGTCAATTATGGAAAACATAACAGTGTGTATCAGAAGCTGAAACCGAGCCAAAAAGATGTGCTCCCTGCAAACTGTTTGGCCCATATTCTGCATAACGCAACCAGATATGCAGCAAGCAGCCTTGATGTTGATGTGGAAAATGCTGTGCTGAAGATTTACAGCCATTTCAGCATATCAGCAAGCAGAACAGCACGATTGAAGGAATTCTGTGAGTTTGTGTAGGTGGAGGAATGCAACCTGCTGCGGCATGTTGTCACCAGGTGTTGGTCCCTGCTGCCATCCATTGACAGAATCCTGAAATATTGGAAGGCCCTGACCAGCTACTTCCAGAGTGAGGGTGAGCGGGACTGTGCCAGAATTGTGTGGAGATGTTTTGGAGAGGAAAGAAATGAGATGTCAGAGACATATTTTCTGTTTCTCAGCCATGTTCTAAAGGTGTTCTCTGACACGATCGAAGCACTTGAGGCATCTGTCACCAACATATTTTGGTGGAGGGAGGGATGTGTATCCCCTCCGTGAGTAATGCAATGACACCGGACAAGACAGAACAGCGAACCTCATATGTGAGGGGAAGCATTGACGGGACTGAAATCAACATATTGATAGATTCAGGAGCAACCGAGTCGTTTATCAGTGACAACTTCCGCATGTCTGTTCCAGCCCTGCACAAGCGGCCCCTAACGGCCGCTTTATTGCTGCACGGGCGGTGATGCTCGACACACTGGGCACCATAACAGTGACTCTGGGTCTGGAGAAGACCTCCCGGCAGCAGGTTTTCAACGTCATTAGGGGGTCCACACAAACAGCGCTACTGGGCTTGAACTTTCTTGTCACAAATCACGCCTCCTGGATTATGCTCGTGGCCAACTGCACCTATGGGACACTGTACTTCCACTCCTGAATGGCAAAGACCTGATCCCGGAGTGTTGTAATGTTTCCATCGCCACTGTCGTGACACTGCCCCCCCTCAGCGAGATGCTGGTGCCTGTGAGTGTGTCCCTACCTGGGCCCGTTGATCAGCTTCCTGACTTTGTGGGCTACTTATCACCCAACCTTAAAGGCAAAAGTGAGTGTGTCATAGCTCACACGGTGACATCTGTAAAAGACGGGGTTACCACAGCCCGTGTGTTGAACCCTACAGATCAGGACGTTATACTGAGAGAAGGCGTACACCTGGGGGAGTTTTTCTCTGTTGATGAGGCCGAGATTGTGACACTTCCTCAGGTTCCAACGGAGACTGTCTCTGCCATTTCATCCAGTGAGGTGCCTGTTGTGTCACTGGAGGAGTCTTCCGCTACTCAGCAATAGAAAGCACAACTGGCTGGACTGCTGGCCGAGCATCAGGAGATATTCAACCCATCAAAAGGGGGGACTGGCAGATGCACACTTATCCAACATCACATAAAGACCGGTGATCATCCTCCTCTGCGGCAGCGCGCCTACCGGACTTCACCAGAAGAGAGAGAGAGGAAATAGACAGGCAGGTGACCGCCCTGTTGGCAGACGGGGTGATTGAGGAAAGCTACAGCCCATGGGCCTCGCCTGTGGTCCTGGTAAAGAAGAAGAATGGTGAGTGGAGATTCTGCATTGACTATCGTCGTCTGAACAGTATAACCGTGAAAGATTCTCATCCGCTCCCCAGGGTGGATGAGACCCTGGATGCACTGGCGGGCTCCCTGTGGTTCAGCACGTTGGACTTCACTAACGGATATTGGCAGGTCGAGGTCGCTGAGGGAGACAGGGAGAAAACTGCCTTCACCACAGGCCTCTACCAGTGCCGGTCTATGCCGATGGGCCTTACTAACTCACCTGCAACATTTCAGCGCATGATGGAGCTGGTGCTCAGAGGACTCCCATGGCAGGTGTGTATGGTGTACCTTGACGACGTTTTAATACACAGTCCCACCTTTGAGGCCCATCTCACCAGTCTGCGTGAAGTTTTCTCCAGGATCCATGCAGCTGGCCTCAGGCTGAATCATAAGAAATGTCACCTGGCTCGAGATCATGTAGTGTTCCTGGGACATGTTGTTTCTCGCCACAGCTTACAGCCCAACCCTCGAAACACGGACAAAGTCAGAACCTGGCCCACACCACAGAACCCAACCAAAGTGAGGGCCTTTGTGGGCCTTTGCTCTTACTACAGACGCTTTGTTAAAAACTTTGCCCAGTGTACAGCCCCTCTGCACCGCCTCACCTGCAAAGACACACCTTTCAAATGGACAAGTGAGTGTGACACAGCCTTTGAGTACCTGAAGGGGGTGCTTTCATCTGTTCCAGTTGTCACCATCCCTGACTTTAACATCCCTTTGAAGGTGTACACAGACGCCTCCTTGGAAGCAGTGGGGGCGGTGTTGGCTCAGGACAAGAACAGACTGGAGCGAGTGGTGTCATACGCTAGCCAAGCGCTCATTCCCCAGAAAGGCGCTGGTCTACATTCAACAGAGGGCTGTGGGCCGTAGTGTGGGCTACACGGCAATTCAGACATTACATAGGATCAGCTGCCTTTACCATCATAACTGATCACAAGCCTCTGCTGGGCCTGCGTGGTATGTCCGTTGATAAGGATCCCACGGGACGCAGAGCAAGATGGATACTGGAACTGGACCCTTATCTTATAACTGGAGTGTGCAGCACAAGGACGGCAAACGGCATACTAATGCTGATGCACTCTCATGGCGTCCTCAAGACCATGAGCCTAGTGTGGTAAACACAGATGAGACAACCACACAAGTGAATGTCATAGGCTCAGATATGGAGCCCAGTGTTCCCCAACCAGTTACTCAACTGCTACAAACACCCACGGAGAACCCCCAGACCTCTGACCTTCATACAGGGGAGCAGCGTGTGGAGAAGAACAGTGAGTTGACTTGTCGTTCAAACATGCACTTTCACATGATGAACGGAAATGAGGGGGCTACAATGGGCCGACCCAGATATTAATCAGGTGTTGGACTGGATGGAAAGAAGTGGCTCTTGGCCATCTAAGAGGCAGATGAGAGGTAGCTCCCGGTGGCTTCGAAAATTATGGACTGAATATCCCCGCCTCTCTGTTGTTAATGGACTACTCTGCAGGACCGTGAACTCTCCCCTCCCCGGAGATGCTCTGTGTCAGGTTGTCATGCCCTCCTCGCTTATCACTGATGTGCTGCAGCATCTGCATGGGGGCTCTGCATTGGCACATTTCTCTGTGGAACGAGTGTGGGAACGTGCAAGGGAAACTTGCTACTGGCCGTTCATGTTCAAAGACATTCAGCGGTGGTGTGAACAGTGCATCCTATGTCAAACCCGCAAGGCCCCGGTGCCTAAGCATCGGGCACCAATGGGGAGTGTCCATGCAACTCGGCCACTCCAGAGAGTGGCAAGGGACATTCTTGAACTGCCAGTGACTTCTAAGGGAAATAGATATGTGTTAGTAGTGGAAGACTACTTTACCAAGTTTGTGAATCTGTATGCTGTCTCTAACCAAACAGCACAGTCAATAGCACAGTGTTTGTTCGATGACTATTGTGATGGTGCATGGTGTTCTTGAAGTGATTCATAGTGATCAGGGGTGGCAGTTTGAAGCTGAGATTGTTTAGAGACTGTGTCAACTCTTGGGAATTAAGAAGACACGCACTGCACCTTATAATCCCAAATCGGACTGAATGGTTGAACGCTTTAACCACACTCTCGTCGACCAGCTGGCCAAATCGTTGCTCGCCTGTGGTGGTGAGTGGGATGATTATCTGAAACAGGTGGCTTTCGCCTATAACACATCTGTGCACGCCTGCACCAACTACAGTCCGTACTATCTACTTCACAGACGAGAAGCTCGTGTTCCAGTGGATGTGTTGGTGCCGTCTCAACTGGTGCGCTCGGACTTGCCTCTTTCGCATGCTGACTTTGTGGCCTCTTTAGCAGAGAGGCTGGAGACTGAGTTCGCTGGTGTCAGGCACGGTGGTGCCAACGCTCACAAGAAAAAAAGCTTGACTATGATGGAGCCGTCCGTCACCGGCCGTATGCAGTAGGGGATCTGGTATGGCTACGTAATCCGACAGAGGACAGGATGAAACTTGCTCCCCACTGGAAGGGGCCCTATCTGTGTTGGACTCTCAGGGGGAACCTGGACTCACCTATCATATTGGCAACCCTTTGGAGTTTGATGGACGAGGGCAGGTCCATTATGATAGACTGAAACCATATACACTACCGATGGCAGCTGGTTTTTCAGATAGCCTGCCTGCTTCTCCTAGTCAGGCATCCTCACTGCTGGACGAAGGGTCGCTAGAGGGGGGTGCTGGGGCTGACGAGCCGCTGATCTCTGGTGACACAGGGACTGTTCAGATTACAGGCACCAGGGAGCCACTACAGACGGTTTCTCGTTCTGGGAGGAATGTGAGACAACCAGTTCGTTTCAAGGACTTTGTCACTTTTGGTTAGCTGTTTAGAAATAGAAGGAAAATTAAACAGCAAGGACAGGGGAATACTACAGTTGGACTTTCGGTTGGAGGTTGTCAAGGTCACTTAACATGTTTCTTACTGTGATGGCACATGTTTCATATGTGTATAGTATGTCTGGATGCTATGGTGTATCAGAACTTTCTGGTGTACGTGGGAATAGTGTGGCATGCGTGATTGGGATTGTGCAGTGGTGAGAAGGGAACATGCATTTTTGTTGTTGTTGTTGTTGTTGTTGTTGTTGTTGTGTGTGTGAGGCTCTGTATATTTAGGGGGACAGGTTAATACGTTTTTTTTAAACTGCCTGTGTTGTTTTTGCACTTATCATGTTATTGAGTTGAGTTGAGTTTGAGTTTATTTCGAACATGACTTGACTTGACTTTATTAATTCATGCTTGCAGTGGAGCCAGGGCCCCACTGAAAAAACAGCTAAACTTTACAATGAATATCAAACAAACAAAGATAAAAAAAATAATAAAAAGAACAGACAGTATTTTATATTAAAAAAAACCCAAACATTTTCAGGGCAACAGCAGCATGGAAATTATTAGCATTCTGGTATATGACTGTATTACTTATTTAATTAGATAGTGTCATTATACAGTTTAATTGCAGTATGCAGGGTAGAGTTTTTAAGTCTCTTTGTCTTGGCTTTGGGCTCGGGTTCAGCCAGCTTATGTTGGTTCCTCAATGTCCTGGCAGTGCGGCTGCCTTGTGTTGGAGGCAGCAGGTCATACAGAGGGTGTTGCTCATCATGCATATCCCTGACCAGCTTCACTGCAGCCTCCTCTCTCCTGGTCTGGAGTGATGGTAGGGGTTGTAAGATGTTTCCAGCTCTCCTCGTAATGATTTTACAGGCACGTTTCTGGACTCGCTCTAGCTCTGCCTGTTGTTTTTTAGAGCAGCCCACTAACAGCACTAAGCTATATTCCAGACACTGCCTGATGAGAGTGGTGTAGATGGTAACAAGGTCGTCTGCAGGTAGTCCATGTCTCGCCATGACTGTGAGGTAGTGCAGCCGCTTGGAGGCGGTTTTTATTGCCTTCTCGATGTGCACATCTCCAGTCAAGTTTTTATCGAGGTGGTAACCCAGGTACTTTGTTGTTTCCACGACATGGACATCCTGTCCCCCCAACATCAGTGCAGGAGGTTGTGATGGATTTCGGGCAAAACATATCCAGAGTTCTACCGACTTTTTCCCGTTGAGTATCATTTTCTTATGCAAGCATACAACATGATACATCACAATTTCCAGTTGTGATTGGGTTGAAACGAGGATGTTTCTTTTTGTAGGAGAGGAGGTATGTAACCTATTTTTATGGACTTGCCTCTTTGTGATGTTAAGTTCCTGTTATAAGCTGTCATACAGTAAATGCCTTGAGCTCTTATTTTGAAGGTGCTAAGAGCGGAAGTGATGTGACACATTGTGGTGGAGCAGAGTTTTGGAAGCAAACAAAATAAAGTGGTCCTCGTGTAAAACTGGAGCCTGCGTGTTTGTTATTTTGTAGTTTTATACAGTATAGGCGACAGATATAAACCCTTGGTTGCACTATAATCCATGCAAATATCTTTTGGCCAATCAGACTGCATTGATTTATGAGTTTTTTTAGTGAGTCTAAACATGTTTCATATCAGAGGTGGAGAAACTGGCTCTCAATGGTGCCAATTTTCAATGTGAAAGTGTGGTAATAAACGTCAATTTGTTCAAAAGTAATTTAGGATTATTTCAATGTACTGTAGACCCCATGCCCCTCCTCCAGGTTTCTCCTTTTGCACATCTCTTGGCAAAGATGACAAAAATATGTCGTCTTTTATTCTCCATTCTTCTTCCAACCCTGTAAGCCACATCCACTGCATGTTTTATTTGGCTTGATAATTCTGGAACGATGTGAGTCAAGACTTGGATGACTTGAGCTTTTGTATCTTCATCCATGTGTTCTTCCAAGCCTTTAAGTTTGAGGCACCACTTCATTCTTGTTCCTTCTTGCTCCTTCAACCTTTCCTTCAAATCAATATTCTCTCTGTATAAGCGGGTGTTTTGTTCTTCCAACGTCTTGAACTATTTTTTACAGTCTTTGATCTCCTCGGAGTTGAACTCCAATGCCTTAGTTAGGCTAGCAATCATGGCTGTACTTTGTTTAATCTGCTCTGTGGGGACGATACATTTTTCCTGAAATTTCTCATCAATTTTCCTTTGTAAGGCTAAAATAGCCTCCAAAATAATGCTGGAGGGAACAACTGCACCGTTTGCTGCAGTTTTCTTTTTTTTTCCTGCTGATTTGCTCGGAATTGAAGGCGCAACTTTGCGTCCCAAATCACTTTTGTTTGGTGTCACCATCTTTGAGGCATAGTCGTGTTCTTTTTCCATCGTGTCTTGTATTCCCACTTAAAAAAGCACACCAATACCTCCGCCAC
Source organism: Entelurus aequoreus (assembly GCF_033978785.1). Classification (NCBI taxonomy): domain Eukaryota; kingdom Metazoa; phylum Chordata; class Actinopteri; order Syngnathiformes; family Syngnathidae; genus Entelurus; species Entelurus aequoreus. The sequence goes on along the minus strand of NC_084733.1, from coordinate 61,641,856 downwards.
AACTTTCCTTTCCTGGGCCACAGTGCAGATTAATCTTGAAGGTTTTCCTTTTTACATTTTCTGTGAATTTATCTTGTATATTTGCCTTTCATTGGAGATTTATGTCGAGAGCTCTCTGAACCACAGCCGCTAAGCCCGCCATCTTGGCCCCTCCCTCCTCCCCCCTCTGTTGGACTGTGGTACTGCACGCTACTGCCTCTCTATTAGACTGTGGTACTGCACTCTACTGCCTCTCTGTTAGTCTATGGTACTGCACTATACTGCCTCTCTGTTAGTCTATGGTACTGCACTCTACTGCCTCTCTGTTAGTCTATGGTACTGCACTCTACTGCCTCTCTGTTAGTCTATGGTACTGCACTCTACTGCCTCTCTGTTAGTCTATGGTACTGCACTCCACTGCCTCTCTGTTAGTCTATAGTACTGCACTCCACTGCCTCTCTGTTGGTCTCTGGTACTGCACTCTACTGCCTCTCTGTTGGTCTCTGGTACTGCACTCTACTGCCTCTCTGTTGGACTCTGGTACTGCACGCTACTGCCTCTGTTGGATTCTGAAATTAAAAGTCATGTTTTGTCGAAAACAAAAACACTCAAATAGAAAACATGAAAAGTATGTTGCATTAAAACAGTGGTTCTCAAACTTTTTTGTCATCCCCCACTTTGGACAAGGGGGAGTTTTCAAGCCCCACCTTCCCCCATCGCCCCAACAGAACGCTAATGCCAAGCTTAACATTTTCAAATGTATTGAACATCAAGTAACATCAAGTTGTATACATTCAAACTCATTAACATAAAATAACATCAAGTTCAATAATCAATAAAATAACTGTGCAGCTGTGGTATAACTTGCATCAAGTTCAATATCAAATAAAATAACTTGCATCAAGTTCAATAATAAATAAAACAAAAGTTCTATAACTTGCATCAAGTTCAATAATAAATAAAAAAAAGTGTTATAACTTGCATCAAGTTCAATAATAAATAAAAAAAAGTGTTATAACTTGCATCAAGTTCAATAATAAATCAAAAAAAGTGTTATAACTTGCATCAAGTTCAATAATAAATCAAAAAAAGTGTTATAACTTGCATCAAGTTAAATTATAAATCAAATAAAAGTGTTATAACTTGCATCAAGTTCAATAATAAATCAAATAACTTGCATCAAGTTCAATAATAAATAAAAATAAAAGTGCCACTTTGCAATCTTTGCAAAAAAAAAAAGGAGGAGCTATATGCATTTGGCAAGACAGGGCAAGTGAACATGAGTTTTACAGTACTCCAGCATTAGTGGCTGCAATGAGCCTGTTTTGCACTGCACAGCTTTTCAAATCGGGGTTGCAGGCTTGACACTGCCACTGTTAAAACCTCATTGAGTTCGGGGCTGAGCTGCCTTGACGCGAGTGCTTCCCGGTGAATGACACAGTGTGTCCAATGCGCATTTGGCGCAACCCTCTTTATTAGAGCCTGCAGCCCGTTTCTTGACTTTGCCATGGTCTGTGCGCCATCAGAGCAAAAGCCCACACAGTTTTCTCATTTAAGGTCGTGTTCTTTGAGGAAACTGTCCATTATCTCGAACAGCTCATCAGCAGTGGCTCTATTTTTTATGTATTTGCAAAACAGCAAATCCTCGCACAGTGACTCGCCATTCACAAAGCTTCCGCTTAGCCCCGCCCCCATTAGTTACTGTTGCTATGTCTGTCAAACTTTCGCTCCTACCTAGAAATTTAAAGCCTACAGGAAAAATAAGTAATTTACATTTATTTATATAGCGGATTTCACAGACAGAATCACAAAGTGATTTACAGTGTGTATAGAAAATGAAAGCATAGTAAAAAAAAAATCTAAAAATATAATTTAAAAAAAAAATAAATTAAAGTGAAATTTCCTCCCGTTCCTCACGCCCCAACTGTCATGTCTCTATTCCCCACCAATTTGAGAAACGCTGCATTAAAAGTACATTTTATTAAAAAGTTACTGAAGTAAATGTAAGGCATTAGTATGATATTGAATACAATATTGAAAGTCCAATAAGATTTTAAATATGTTTCCTTCACTAATTTATTTATTTATTTATTTGTTATTTAAATGAAATCTCCTTTTTATAAAAGTACATCCAAAATAATGTTTGAGGATTTGCTGTTTTTCTTTGATTCACATTAGCTTCCACTCCTGTTATTGCATCTTTCATCAAATTAACTTTTTTTAAAAATCAAATTGCACTGCCGTATATTTATAGCTAATAATAAAAGCTGTGGATTTTTATAGCAAGCGTCACAATAAAAATACAGTAGATCTCCACATAGTAGTTGTTGCTGGCCAGCATGTTGCCCCATGTCACATCCATTCTTTTCTCTGCAACTCATTTGTTTTTGCTTAATTATGGTTGCACAAATTTAAAATATTCATTTCAGACATGCTCAACAGAAAAAGAATAGAAAAACAAACAAAACAACAAAAATAACAATATACTGGTGTGTTTGGAACATATATGTTTACAGTCTCACATTCTCACACGTCCGAAAAGGAGTAAGGAGAAGCAGAGTTAATTTAACCCTTGCCCTTTTAAATAAAATAATTTCTGATTTTCATTTTCTGTTTCAATCTTTAGGACAAGAGCAAATACATGAATGAGTAAAGGAAATGTTCTTAAAGTGGATCATATTCATTCTTTATTCATTTAATTTCATTCTGTTACGGTTGTACAGGGGAAGAAGACGACACAGCAGGGACGTCATTTTAGCTCTATGTTTATTTATATATATGGACAATATATATAAATAACATATAGTATTAATAAACAAGGGAATGGGGTGTGACTAAGCCAAAAGGGTGTGTATGTGTGTGACTATGTGTAGCAATTATCTGATGACTGTTACTGGTAGTGTTGAGCTAGAGGCGGAAGTCCAAGAGGGGCAAGGCTGGCTCGGAGGTCCGTGAGCAGACGTGAGGTCAAGGGGAGGAGAGAGGCGTCAAAGTCCGTGTCCAGGCGGAAGGTCGAGATCCAAGAGGCAGCCAGGGAAGCAGAGGGAATAAGGGGAGACGAGACACACAGCTTGTGACGCGGGTACGGAGGTACGCTGCTGGAAGGCGACAAGGAGGACATGAGACAAATGAACACGACGGGGGAAAAGCAGAGAGAGAGAAAGAGTGCATAGAGCTAGCTAGGTTCGGCTTACTGTACAGGACAAGTCGCTACGTTCTGGCACATGATGCAGGTTTGCACTGGCTTATGAAGGCAGATCCTCTCATCAGCGACAGGTCTGTTGATTGCTGATGATTGATTGAATGCAGCTATTTGCTGCAGCCGGAGTGACGCGCGCCGGCGCGCTCTTGGAGGTGCACCCAGATGAATGCGCACAGGTGTACAGTCAAAATAATGTTTGAGGATTTGCTGTTTGAGGATTGCTTTTCCCCCTCATTCCTCAAGCAATGAAATTGTATTTTCCCAAAAACAAATGTTTATGACACATTCCACATACTGACACATTAGAGGTTTTGTTGAGAAGAATTGTTGCACATTCTTGGCTAACAGATTATCATTTACTTTGTACATCATTTTAGCAGTTTGCAAATTCACTAACACATTTAACATTGGAATATTTTGGATTCAATAAATAAAGAGTTTGTATGTTGTCTGTATCCAACAATACACATACAGTGAATTAAGTGTACTTTGGCCAGTTTGGTGTCTTTATTGATGTTTAAATAGGAGTATAACAATTAATTGTATCTTCACATGCCATTATGATTTATATTTTATCTTTCCTGAATATATTGTGATACGTAGCAGATTCCAGCATCCTTGGTGGTGAAAACTTGTGAATAATGGAAGCATCCTTAAGAAGCCCTGCGTCTATTTTTGATGCTCTAACGTCCATGACATGGTAAATGGTAAATGGTAAATGGGTTATACTTGTATAGCGCTTTTCTACCTTCAAGTTACTCAAAGCGCTTTGACACTATTTCCACATTCAGCCATTCACACTCACATTCACACACTGATAACGGGAGCTGCCATGCAAGGCGCTAACCACGTCCCATCAGGAGCAAGGGTGAAGTATCTTGCTCAAGGACACAACGGACATGACAAGGTTGGTAGAAGGTGGGGATCGAACCAAGAACCCTCAGGTTGCTGGCACAGCCACTCTCCCAACTGCGCCACGCCGGCCCATGCTTCTCACAATTATTAAACATGTCTTGAAGTCATCTGTGTTCCATTATGAAAGAAATGCAGTACTGTCTGGTTAAAAGCATCTTCAGTGTTGTGCGCAGACAGCGCCCTCTGCTGGGTTCTTTGCTGCAACAGCACACGTCATAAGTGCAGGCGTAAAAATACGCTCAACCACACAATGCGTGTCTTAAAGTTTTTAAGGTGTTTAGAGAAACTATTGCAGGGGAACAGTTTTGTACTAAAAAAAGGTGCAGTTTTATCTTCCAACTTCAAACTGTATGGGTCGACTTGTGGGACAAGGCTCTCTACTGGACCCACAGCGGCAGTTGGTACCTGACACAATGAATCAGAATCTCTTGATGAATCAATTAGAAAGGTATGACAACAGAAGACTGGTCTTGAACAGGATAAGAAACTTGTGAAGATACATTAAAGGCCTACTGAAATGAATTTTTTTTATTTAAACGGGGATAGCAGATCTATTCTATGTGTCATACTTGATCATTTCGCGATATTGCCATATTTTTGCTGAAAGGATTTAGTATAGAACAACGACGATAAAGATTGCAACTTTTGGTATCTGATAAAAAAAAGGCTTGCCCCTACCGGAAGTAGCGTGACGTAGTCAGTTGAACATATACGCAAAGTTCCCTATTGTTTACAATGATGGCCGCATGAAGTGAGAGAGATTCGGACCGAGAAAGCGACAATTTCCCCATTAATTTGAGCGAGGATGAAAGATTTGTGGATGAGTAAAGTGCAAGTGAAGGACTAGTGGGGAGTTGAAGCTATTCAGATAGGGAAGATGCTGTGAGAGCCGGGGGTGACCTGATATTCAGCTGGGAATGACTACAACAGTAAATAAACACAAGACATATATATACTCTATTAGCCACAACACAACCAGGCTTATATTTAACATGCCACAAATTAATCCTGCATAAAAACATCTGTGTGTTTGTTATGCTAGCTCCTAGCTCCTCTGCTAGCTCCTAGCTCCATAGAACACGCCAATACAATTCAAACACCTGATCAACACACACAATCACTCAGCCCAAAAGACCGTTCACCTAACCCAAGGTTCATAAAGCTTATATATTTTTAAAAAGTTACGTACGTGACGCGCACATACGGTCAAGTTGTCAAATGTTTAGCAGCCAAGGCTGCATACTCACGGTACCTGATATTCAGCTGGGAATGACTACAACAGTAAATAAACACAAGACATATATATACTCTATTAGCCACAGCACAACCAGGCTTATATTTAATATGCCACAAATTAATCCTGCATAATAACACCTGCGTGTTTGTTATGCTAGCTCCTAGCTCCTCTGCTAGCTCCTAGCTCCATAGAACACGCCAATACAATTCAAACACCTGATCAACACACACAATCACTCAGCCCAAAAGACCGTTCACCTAACCCAAGGTTCATAAAGCTTATATATTTTTAAAAAGTTACGTACGTGACGCGCACGTACGGTACGGTACGTGTTATGCTAGCTCCTATGCTAGCTCCTAGCTCCATAGAACACGCCAATACAATTCAAACACCCGATCAACACACACAATCACTCAGCCCAAAAGACCGTTCACCTAACCCAAGGTTCATAAAGCTTATATATTTTTAAAAAGTTACGTACATACGCAAAAAAAAGTTGCGCACATACGGTCAAGCGATCAAATGTTTAGAAGCCAAAGCTGCATACTCACAGTAGCACGTCTGCGTCTTTGTCATCCAAATCAAAGTAATCCTGGTAAGAGTCTGTGTTGTCCCAGTTCTCTACAGGCGTCTGTGTATCGATGTCAAAAGTCCTCCTGGTTAGAGTCTCTGTTATCCGAGTTCTTCCATCTTGACTGCATCTTTCGGGAATGTAAACAAAGAAGCGCCGGCTGTGTACTGTTGTGGCTGACTACGTTCGAAAAATACGTCCATTTCGCACCGACAACTTTCTTCTTTGCTTGCTCAGCTTCCTTCTTCATAATGCAATGAACATGATTGAAACAGATTCACGAACACAGATGCCCAGAATACTGTGGAATTATGAAATGAAAACAGAGCTTTTTCGTATTGGCTTCAATGTGGAAGGCATACCCGTGTTTGCCGGTCTACGTCACGCGCATACGTCATCCTCAGAGGCGTTTCGAACCGGAAGTTTAGCGGCAAATTTAAAATGTCACTTTATAAGTTAACCCGGCCGTATTGGCATGTGTTATAATGTTAAGATTTCATCATTGATATATAAACTATCAGACTGCGTGGTCGGTAGTAGTGGGTTTCAGTAGGCCTTTAAAAGTATGTCTACAGCACTAAATATAGTGATCAATACAGGGACCAAAACTGTTCAATCTTGATATAATCAACATTTGTAAGTTATTAAAGACTTAAAGTTAGTTTTATTTGCAGATGATACATTGGTGTTTTGTTCAGGAGCGAACACACAGAAGCTAATACAAATAATAACAGAAGAAATGAATACATTAAAACAATTGTTTGACAAAAACAGACTATCTTTGAATCTCAGTAAAAATTAAATAATGTTATTTGGTAACAGTAGAAGGAGTAGACATTGAAAGGGTGAAAGGAATCACATTTTTGTGTGATGTCTCGGTAGGGTGGTGGTCTTTGTGACCTCAAGATGCGGATGCAGGAGACAAGGTGCAGGTAAGACGAGTCTCTAATCTTTTAAACAGAAAAATCACAAGGAGTTGTGCAGCTAGGAAGAGCACATGTAGCATAAGGCAGACACTTCCAAGTCTTTACACAACATGAGCTACATAAAACAAACACAAATCGGTTTATAAGTCAACGCAAGCCGTTAGCAATGATATGACTTTGACGAGACTGGCATATAAAGCCTTCTGATTAGTGATCCTCGACAGGTGAGTGTCCTGATCACCAATCAGAGGCAGGTGGCTCAATCAGTGCTCCGAGCAATGACAGGTGTCCAAGGCAGCACTGAAAATAGAAATAAACACAAACCACAGGAAAAATACAACACAACCAAAACAAGACATGAGCTATTCAACAGGTCATGACATTTACAACTCGGCATCCATTGCACTGGTCACCCAGATCTATATGAATAATGATAAGAATAATCCACATGAATGATCATAAAAAGATCTATATGAATAATGATAAAAATAATCCACATTAACGATCATAAAAAGATCTATATGAATGATGATACAAAATAATCCACATGAACGATCATAAAAAGATTATAGGAATGATGATTAAGATTATCCATATGAAGAATTATAAAAAGATCTATATGAACGATTATAAAATGTATCCATCTGAATGATGGTAAAAATAATCCACATGTAGAATCATAAAAAGGTCTATATGAACGATTATAAAAATTATGTAAATTAACAATTATAAAAAGATCTATATGAACGATTATAAAAATTATCCATATGAAGGATTACAAAAAGATGTATATGAACTATATGAATGATGATAAAATAATCCACATGTAGAATTATAAAAAGGTCTAATGAACAAATATAAAAAATATCTATATGAACAATTATAAAAACATCTATATGAATGATGATAAAAATAATCTACATGAACGATCATAAAAAGATCTATATGAACGAGTATAGCAATGATCCACATGAACGATGATAAAATAATCTATATGAATTAATAATACAAATGATTCAAGGCTGGCATACGAGTAGTTGCCAAGTTCCAAAATCTTTTTATTTACTTTTATTCTGATGTTAATAACCATGATTAACAAAGTAAAGGCACAAATCTGGGGTTAATGCATGTGCCTCACAATACGAAGGTCCTGGGTTCGATCTCTGGGCTCGGGGTCTTTCTGTGTGAGTTTGCATGTTCTCCCTGCGACTGCGAGGGTTCCCTCCGGGTACTCCGGGTACTCCGGGTTCCTCCCACCTCCAAAGACATGCACCTGGGGATAGGTTGATTGGCAACACTAAATTGGCACAAGTGTGTGAATGTGAGTGTGAATGTTGACTGTCTATCTGTGTTGGCCCTGCGATGAGGTGGCGATTTGTCCAGGGTGTACGCCACCTTCCGCCCGAATGTAGCTGAGATAGGCTTCAGCAACCCCTGCCACCCTAAAAAGGGACAAGCGGTAGATAATGGATGGATGGATATTATTATTACTGTTATTGTTGTTGTTTTTATTATTATTATCATCGTTATTGTTTTCATTATTATTATTGTTTTTATCATTATTATTATTGGAATTGTTTTTTTTAAAACTATTATTATTACTATTATTAATTATATTGTTATTATAATTATTGTTGTTATTATTACTATTATTATAGTAGTCTTGCGGACTACTTGTCAGCCCCAATGCAAACTACACGCCCAATAGCAATTATAATGTAAATAAAGATACATTTATAAAAATATGAATGAAAATGTAATCATAATAATGTGAATAAAGATATTTAGTGTGTGTAAGGCTTCTGTGCTGGTGAGAAAGATGATATATGAAAAAGATAATGTATGATGATATATTAGAAAGATGATCTATGATGATATATGAGAAAGATGATGTATGATGATATATGAGAAAGATTATGTATGATGATATAAGAGAAATATGATGTATGTTGATGTATTAGAAAGATGATGTATGATGATACATGAGAAATATGATATATGATGATATATTAAAAATATGATGCATGATGATATATTAGAAAGATGATGTATGATGATATATGAGAAAGCTGATGTATGATGATATATGAGAAAGATGATGTATGACAGGGGTGCCCGCACTTTTTCTGCAGGCGAGCTACTTTTCAATTGACCAAGTCGAGGGGATCTACCTCATTCATATATATAATTTATATTTATTTATTTATGAAAGAGATGTTTTTGTAACAAGTTAAAGGTGTTTAATGATAATACAAGCATGTTTAACATATAGATTCCTTTCTTTCATGAAGACAAGAATATAAATTGGTGTATTACCTGATTCTGATGACTTGCATTGATTGGAATCAGACAGTAGTGCTGATAACGTCTGCATTTTCAAATAGAGGAGAAAAAAAGTCTTCCTTTCTGTCCAATACCACATGAAAGTGGTTGGTTTTTGGCATCTTATTTGAATATTATTTTTGATATACCATAAGATAAATAATAATGATGATAATAATTAATAATAATAATAATAATTTCATTTAACCTAACTTAACTTTATACAAAAGCAGATTGCTTTTTAAGGTCACTTTATCCTGCATTATCCAACATTTTTCCCCATCAAATTTGGACAACCATCTGTTGTTAAAAATAGTTTTTAATCATATCTATTCTATATTGTTTTTTATATTGGTTTTATATGTAATTGTTTTTTCTTTTTATTCAGTCACTGGTGGAGCAAAGGATAATATTTGAATATTGTTTGTAATATTGTTGTGCAGCACTTTGGAAACATTTTGTTGTTTAAATGTGCTATATAAATAAAGTGGATTGGATTGTCACACCTGCCAGCGTGTCCCAACACGCATTTACCTCTGTGAACAAGTCATTACCTGTGGTTGTCTCTTTAATTGACTGCATCAGAGCTCTCATCCAAAGTTAGCGAAAAACAGTCCTGTCTCCGGGAATTATCAGCGCAACAAAATCCAATAAGCACTCCTTAATAAACTCTCCGTCAGAAAACGCCTTACTTTTTCTGGCGCTTTTGTGAGAAATGACGAAACTTGTCCTGACGGCTGCATCTCTGGGGGTGGGAAATATGGCACAAAGTCCTTGTTGGGGTTGCAGTTTTACCATCAACGCATCAGCCTCCCTTGCGCGCACTTCATCAGACACATCCCGGTATTTTCCCTCGTGTTTCTTCGTGTAGTGGCGATTAAAATGATATTTAAACACAGCAACCTGTGTACCACACATTAAGCACACGGCTTTACCATTAATTTATGTAAAGAAATACTTGGCAGTCCATCTCTTGTTGGAAACACGCCATTCCTCATCAACTTTTCTTTTTTTAGCGTCTCATCACTTGTCTCTATGCACCTTCACTCACAGGTTCCCTCCGGACATACGGCATAAATAACACATTTCAAAATAAAAGCAGCACAGTTGTATTGCGCGCACGACATAGATGTTTTGTAAACTTTATTTTGTCATTTGTAATTGCGCCGTTCAATTCACTCACAATCGCACACGCGCATACGTCCACACGGAAGTAATACAAATAACGCTTTTCAAAACAAAAGCAGCACCGTTGTATTGCACACTCGACATAGATACTTTTTTAAATTTATTTTGTAATTTATGATTGGCCTCACGCGGGCCGGACAGGGATGCGCAAAGGGCCGGATGCGGCCCGCGGGCCGTACAATGCCCAGGTCTGCAGTAACGCGTTACTTTGTAACGCGTTAGTCCCAACACTGCTCATAGTAAGCACCTCAAACGATTTATATTTAAATGGGACAAAACAAACAACATGTTTACTTGACCAACTTCCTGGGAAACTTGTCAAGGAGCTGTTTGTAATACTAGGACCATCAGTGCTAAATATTATAAACTTATCACTTTCCTCTGGCACTGTTATCCTAGTATTCAAAAAAGCGGATCTAGGTTAGGTCTTTTTAGCAGAGGATGAATAACCGCTTAAAATAGCACTTTGAGATTTGTTATTCATATGTTAATTGCAATACAAATAAAATATATTATTATTATTATTATTATTATTATTATTATTAAATACAACACTTCATAAATAGGTGTTATTCATCCATTCATCATTTCATTCCACATACTGATATGCTAAATGTTTGAAGTGTTGTATGTGCATACAAAGACTTTAAATCTAAGGATATATTTCTCTTTAGTTGAGAAGAGTTGTACATTGTGGGGTAGAAGGTTATAGTTTACATAGTTTTAGCTCGTGGCAAACGCACCAAATCATTGCTTTCAATATTTTGGATTTCAAAAACAAAGGTGAAAATCATGTTTATTTGTCTTTGAGTTTGTACAACATGCGATGTTTGATGCATGATTTGATACATGATTGAGTTGTTTTGTTGACAGCTTGGACACCTCGTTACTTGTGAGCAGAGACAGTAAATATTCCCCAAACGGCTCATCAATTCTTAGTTTGCATCCTTGCTTGCGTTCTTGCTCAAACAGCCAGGCCCCAGGTTGAAGAGGTGAGAAGCTTGGAGGCTAGATGATGTGTGTGTGTGTGTTTGTGTGTGTGTGTGTGTGTGTGTGCGTGCGTGCGCGCATGCTTGTGTTTGTTTGTGTGTGTCACATAGCAGCCTGCCGAGGGAACTCCATTGACAGCACACACACACACACACACACACACACACACACACACACACACACACACACACACACACACACACACACACACACACACACACACACACACACACACACACACACACACACACACACACACACACACACACACACACACACACACACACACACACACACACACACAGAAGTCACACCTTTAATGGGAGGTTGTTGATCATGTCACACATGGACACAACATCCTGTTGACATGACATCATGCATGTGTTTGCATCATTGCATGTGACACACTAATATACACACGGGAATGGTTGTTCTTGTTTTGAACTTGCTGCAAAACAAAACATGTTTATGTTTTCAGCTTTCATTTATTTCCATTCAAACTTAAATCCTAACCTAGCGTCAATAATAAAGTGTCAATAATGTCAAAAATAAAGTGTCAATAATGTCAATAATAAAGTGTCAATAATGTCAATAAGAAAGAGCTAACAATGTCAATAATAAAGTGTCAACAATGTCAACAATAAAGTGTAATGTCAATATAGATTTAAAGAAGCATGATTCATAACAGCAGTCATTTGGACAACAATAAACACAAATAAACTTTTCATTGGCGAAGTTGGTAGAGTGGCCGTGCCAGCAATCAGAGGGTTGCTGGTTACTGGGGTTCAATCCCCTCCTTCTACCATCCTAGTCACGTCCGTTGTGTCCTTGGGCAAGACATTTCACCCTTGCTCCTGATGGCTGCTGGTTAGCGCCTTGCAAGGCAGCTCCCGCCATCAGTGTGTGAATGTGTGTGTGAATGGGTGAATGTGGAAATACTGTCAAAGTGCTTTGAGTACCTAGAAGGTAGAAAAGCGCTATACAAGTATAACCCATTTATCATTTATTTATTTATTTAACATGTACCGCGACATTTGTCTCTGCGTTTGATTGTTCCTCTCCAGGAGCATTGTTGTTGTTGTTTTTTTTGTTTGTTTTTGTTTTTTTATTAATTAGTCCAACAAAATAATACACAATAATACACCAATAATACAATTCCAATTCCAAACCCGGCCCAGCAACATTTAGAATAGCAATCAACAGAGTAATTGAGAGGACACACAAACATGATACAAAACAATCCAAAAGCAGTCAAACAAAAATGAATAATATCAACAACAATATCAATATTAATAAGAATTCCAACATAACAGTGATTAAAAATCCCTCATTTACATTATCATCACTGCCATTTATAATGTATATATATTTGAATATGTTGTAGTTGTTGCTGTCGTTGTCATTGTTGTTGCTGTTGACATAGTTTTTGTTGTTCTTGTTGTTGTCATTGTTGTTGCTGTTGAAGTTGTTGTTGCTATTGTTCTTGTTGTTGTCATTGTTATTCTTGTTGTTGTCAATTTTGTTGTTACTGTTGTTTTTATTGTTTTTGTTGTCATTGTTGTTGTCATTGTTGTTCTTGTTGTTGTCATATCCTGCTCGTAGGTCAGCGTCTTGGTCAGTGAAACTTCCCTCTGTGGGCAAAGGGTTTTGCTCAAGGACACAACAGAAGCGACTTCGTTGGACAAAATGAGATTCAAACCGACAACTGGACAACCTGCTTTGCCCCCTGAGACACATCATCAGTTTCAAGTTATATATATATATATATTAGGGATGTAACGATATCAAAATCTCACGGTACGATATTATTGCAGTACTCACACAAAAGGTCATACTTTAGATTTGGTCTTTTCTTTTGGAGTAAAAATTGACCAATTAAGTATTGATGTCCCCAAACGGCATACTTGCCAACCCTCCCGAATTTTCCGGGAGACTCCCGAATTTCAGTGCCTCTCCCGAAAATCTCCCGGGACAACCCGGGAAATCGAATTTCTCCCGATTTCCAGCCGTACTTAAGGCACGCCCCCTCCAGGTCCGTGAGGACCTGAGTGAGGACAGCCTGTCGTCACGTCCGCTTTTCCTTCATATAAACAAGAAGGAGATGAAGCAGAAGAACGAAGAAGAGACAGTCATGGCGACGACGAGTGACAGAGAATAGAACGAGAATGGACAATTCAACCCTTAACTAACTTCTTTCCTGCAAATTAAATTTCACAGATGCTGCCTGTAATATGTATATATATATATATATATATATATATATATATATATATATATATATATATATATATATATATATATATATATATATATATATATATATATATATATATATATATATATATATATATATATATATAAAAATAAGAAATACTTGGATTTCAGTGAATTCTAGCTATAAATATACTCCTCCCCCGTAACCCCGCTCCCGACCCCGCCCAACTCAAATCCCCCCTCAAATCTCCCGAATTCGGAGGTCTCAAGGTTGGCAAGTATGCCAAACGGATACAGCCCGCCAGTGTACAAAATCCAGCCCGCGGTAAATCCCAAGTTAAAAAAAACAAACAAAAGTGATAGTTTCTGGAAATGGGCCTCTATACACCTATGTAGATATTGCACCAAAAACCAGACATTTGCAGCTAGAATAGTCATTTACCACATTAGCAATGTATAGAGTGTATTTCTTTAAAGTTAAGACTAGTTTAAAGTTATCTTCATTGAAAAGTACAGTGCTTTTCCTTCAAAAATAAGGACATTTCAATATGACCCCAAACTTTTGAACGGTAGTGTCACACACACATACATATTGTGATGTCCATGTGATGTCAGATGAAACAAAAATTGAGCTGTTTGGCCACAATACCCAGCAATATGTTTGGAGGAGAAAAGGTGAGGCCTTTAATCCCAGGAACACCATGTCTACTGTCAAGCATGGTGGTGGTAGTATTATGCTCTGGGCCTGTTTTGCTGCCAATGGAACTGGTACTTTACAGAGAGTAAATGGTACAATGAAAAAGGAGGATTACCTCCAAATTCTTCAGGACAACCTAAAATCATCAGCCCGGAGGTTGGGTCTTGGGCGCAGTTGGGTGTTCCAACAGGACAATGACCCCAAACACACGTCAAAAGTGGTAAAGGAATGGCTGAATCAGGCTAGAATTAAGGTTTTAGAATGACCTTCCCAAAGTCCTGACTTAAATGTGCGGACAATGCTGAAGAAACAAGTCCATGTCAGAAAACCAGCACATTCAGCTGAACTGCACCAATTTTGTCAAGAGGAGTGGTCAAAAATTCAACCAGAAGCTTGCCAGAAGCTTGTGGATGGCTACCAAAAGCGCCTTATTGCAGTGAAACTTGCCAAGGGACATGTAACCAAATATTAACATTGTATACTTTTGACCCAGCAGATTTGGTCACATTTTCAGTAGACCCATAATAAATTCATAAAAGAACCAAACTTCATGAATGTTTTTTGTGACTAACAAGTATATGCTCCAATCACTCTATCACAAAAAAAAGAGTTGTAGAAATTATTGGAAACTCAAGACAGCCATGTTCTTCACAAGTGTATGTAAACTTTTGACCACGACTGTATAAACACACACACACACACACACACACACACACACACACACACACACACACACACACACACACACGTATATATATATATATATATATATATATATATATATATATATATATATATATATATATATATATATATATATATATATATATATATATATATATATATATATATATATATATATATATATATATATATATATATATATATATATATATATATATATATATATATATATATATATATATATATATATATCATTTAGCGATGTCACCATATGAACATTTCTTATCACGGTTATTGTGACCATTATCATTGTTATCGCTGTATTTTGAAATGATTTTCTTTGTAGAAGAAACATGATTTTGGATAAGAGTAGAAATTGAATGTGCATATGAAAGCAACACAAGTGTGTAGTATAATGGTGGAAACAAAATGATAACATGAACTTAAAACAATACATGTAAAAATTCTGCAAGATCGCACCTTATGGACATGAACAATTTAAACCAGGGGTCACCAACCTTTTTGAAACCAAGGGCTACTTCTTGGGTACTCATTAATGCGAAGGGCTACCAGTTCACTTAAATAAATTGCCAGAAGTAGCCAATTTGCTCAATTTACCTTTAACTCTGTTATTATTAATAATTAATGATATTTATCTTTGTGGAAACACTGATCATCTTAATGATTTCTCACAATAAATATATATAGAAACAGATAAATATCAATATGCAAAACTTTATTTTTATATTTTCTCGAAGTGCACATTTTTCAAATTGAACATTTTCAAATGATCACTTCTAAGACAGTCTTGTGAAATCACAATATCCCATTTTAACTAGCTAGCCACTAACATTTTTTAACAAATCATGAATTACTTTGCACCATGTTTGTACAAATAATAACTCATGTAAAATACAAAAGTAAACTCTCAAATTTTTAAATCATGTCACACTTTGAACTGGACACCAAATCTGTTATCTGTTTCTTTGTCAGTTAGTGGGAAGCCTGGCATTGCATGCTGTTAACTAGTGTGTTGTACTCTGGTGTGTAACTTGACACTGCAACTCTGAGTGAGTCTTGCAGATGTGCATCAGTGAGGCGTGTTCTGTGTTTGTTCTTGATGAAGTTCATGTCAGAAAAAGCTGATTCACAAAGATAAGATTTTTCCTCATTGTTTGCGGAACCTTCTTAATCTTTTGGACATATTTTCACAGCAATCTGGCCTTAAGCTTAATTATGATAAATGTAAAATGTTAAGGATCGGAAATCTAAAGGGAACGTCCTTTCGAATGGAATGCAAAGTGCCTGTTTTGTGGACAGATGGACCAGTTAACATACTTGGTGTTGTTGTCCCAGAAAATCTGGAAGATCTAGGCTCAGTAAATTATGATAATCGACTAAGAAAGCTGGACAAAATTATGCAATTATGGAAAGGGAAATCCCTAACCTTGTATGGTAAAATGTCTATTGCCAACTCGTTAATTATTCCTCAATTTATTTATTTGTTTTTGTCATTACCAGCTCCATCACAAAACTTTTTTAAGATTTATGAGCGGAGGGTCTTCGATTTTGTCTGGAACGGCAAACCAGAAAAGATTAAAAGAAAGGTTTTGTACAAAGAGTATGAATATGGGGGCCTGAAACTTCTCAACCTTGAAGCTATGTGTCTGTCTTTAAAAGCATCAATTGTTCCAAAGATGTATTTAAACATTGAGTGGTACACAAATGTCCTGTTGGACAAAAAACATGTACTGTATGAAAATAAATTGTATCCTTTTTTACAAGTGATCCCCTCCCAGAGAGTCTGCTGGGAAACATGGTGGGGTTCATAAAGGAAACAATCCACTCATAGTGGTGTTTTCAATTTTATGTGCCAGAAAAAAGAGACAATATTTTGCAGCAGTTAATATGGATGAACTCTAATATTGTAATAGATGGAAAGCCTTTCTTTTGGAAAAATATGTTTGAAAGAGGAATCTTTTTTGTCAATGATATTATCAATGAGAATGGTAAAATTATGAAGTATGATGAATTTAGAGCTATGTATGGTGATGCTTGCTCAAGCTTTTCATTTTATCAACTAACTGGAGTAATTGGGAAAAGATGGAAACAAATAATTAATTATGGAACTACTAAATTATTAGTTTGTAAACCTCTAATAAGAAATTCTAGTTGGCAAAAAGGAACTAAAATAAATAGAAAAATTTATAATTTTTATTTAATAAAGAAATCTTTGAAGGCTGCCTCATACAACACAAATGGAAAATGGGAGGACTTTTTTGACTGCCCGTTGCCATGGGATGCCATATTCAAACTAATCTATAAAACCACTATCGATGTGCAAAATCGTTATTTTCAAATTAAAATTATTTATAACTTCTTACCCACAGGGAAAATGTTAAAATTATGGAATATGACAGAGTCAGATGATTGCCGATTTTGTTGTCAGGAGCCTGAATCCACCCTGCATTTGTTTTGGTATTGTCATATTGTTTCTTTGTTTTGGGTGGAAGTTGAAAAAATGTGTTTAAGGATTGGTTTGTTTATGAAGCTTAATGTGGTTTCTGTTATTTTAGGAGAGTTCATTGACAATCATGATTTAGTCAATTTAATTATAGTACTCGGTAAAATGTTTATTTTTAAGGCCAAAAACAGATATTCACTTAGTATTACTTTCTTTAAAACATTTATTCAGTATTTTCTAACTTTAAAAAGTTACATGGTTGAAAACGATAATGATGCCAAAAAACATTAAAAAAAGATGAGAAGTCCTCAAAGGCTTATTTTAAAAGTATAATTATGTTTATAGATTATATGATATCTGTTGTTGTGTTCCCTAATTTGAGTGACCTGGACATAATCTGGACTGTACATAAATGCTTATTTTTAAAATGTAATTTTGTTTATAAATTATATGCAATCTGCTGTGTTCCCTAATTTTTTTCTGTGTACATGAATGAAGGTGTGTGTTGCTGAGTCCGACTTGGACATTATCTGGACTGGGCCTGGTTTAAAAAACCCTTTAAACTAATCTAATTTCATTGACAACCTGGTCTGTTGAAGATAAGGCCCTTTTTTAAAAAATAAAATAAAATAAGATTAATAAATAAAAAACATTTTCTTGGATAAAAAAGAGAGTAAAAAAATATAAAAATAATTACATAAAAAATAGTATTTAATGAAAATGTTAGTGGACCAGCAGCCTATACAATCATGTGTGCTTCAGGGACTGTGTCCCTTGCAGATGTGTTGTCTATGTTGTGGGAACCAGAATATTGGTAGCAGAAAGAAATAACCCCTTTTGTGTGAGTGGGTGTGGATGAGTGTGCATGGGGGAGGTTGTTTGGGCTGATGCACTGATTGAAAGTGTATCTTGTGTTTTTTCTATGTAGATTTAATTTAAAAAAAAAAAAAAAAAAAAAAAAAAAAAATTTTTTTTTTTTTTTTTTTTTTTTTTAGAACAGGCCCGCGGGCGACTCGTCTGGTCCTTACGGGCGACCTGGTGCCCGCGGGCACCGCGTTGGTGACCCCTGATTTAAACAAAAGCCAGAATTTTGAAAAATAGCACCTGCTGGCCAAAAAAACGCAACTGCACTTTTTGTCCATAGACATAAAAATAGTGTTCATGTATGAGATCTAATCTTACACATAGGGCTGTACGGTTATGGCCAAACTAATCAGCATAATTATTTTTACCAATATTGAAACCGGTATTATTGATTATGTTAGGTTGAACAGTGTTGGGGTGTGAACGTGACGCCATCATGTAATTTGAATTGTCGAATAAAAATGCTCTAGATAAATGTTATCTATATATTAAAGGCCTACTGAAATGATCTTTTTTTATTTAAACGGGGATAGCAGATCCATTCTATGTGTCATACTTGATCATTTCGCGATATTGCCATATTTTTGCTGAAAGGATTTAGTAGAGAAAATCGACGATATAGTTCGCAACTTTTGCTCGCTGATAAAAAAAAGCCTTGCCTGTACCGGAAGTAGCGTGACGTCACAGGAGCTAGTATTCCTCACAATTCCCCATTGTTTACAATGGAGCGAGAGAGATTCGGACCGAGAAAGTGATGATTACCCCATTAATTTGAGCGAGGATGAAAGATTCGTAGATGAGGAACGTTACAGTGAAGGACTTGAGAGACATTGATGGACGTATCTTTTTTCGCTCTGACCGTAACTTAGGTACAAGCTGGCTCATTGGATTCCACACTCTCCTTTTTTTATTGTGGATCACAGATTTGTATTTTAAACCACCTCAGATACTATATCCTCTTGAAAATGAGAGTCGAGAACGCGAAATGGACATTCAGTGCCTTTTATCTCCACAACAATACATCGGCGAAATGCTTTAGCTACGAGCTAACGTGATAGCATCGTGCTTTAACTGCATATAGAAACAAAAAAATAAACCCCTGACTGGAAGGATATATAGAAAATCAACAATACTATTAAACCGTGGACATGTAAATACACGGTTAATGCTTTCCAGGCTGGCGAAGTTTAACAATGCTGTGCTAACGACGCCATTGAAGCTAACTTAGCAACTTAGCAACGGGACCTCACAGAGCTATGCTAAAAAGATTAGCTCTCCACCTACGCCAGCCAGCCCTCATCTACTCATCAACACCCGTGCTCACCTGCGTTCCAGCGATCGGCAAAAGGACGAAGGACTTCACCCGATGCGTTTGGCAGCCCGGAGACGTAGGAAGTCAAGATGAGGTCGGCGGCTAGCGCGGCTAGCGCTCCAACAAAGTCCTCCTGGTTGTGTTGCTGTAGTCCGCTGCTAATACACCAATCCCACCTACAACTGTCTTCTTTGCAGCCTTCATTGTTCATTAAACAAATTGCAAAAGATGTCCAGAATACTGTGGAATTATGAAATGAAAACAGAGCTTTTTGTATAGGATTCTATGGGGTACCATAACTTCCGTTATACTGACTTCGTCACGCGCATACGTCATCATACCGCGACGTTTCAGCCGGATATTTCCCGGGAAGTTTTAAATGTCACTTTATAAGTTAACCCGGCCGTATTGGCATGTGTTGCAATGTTAAGATTTCATCATTGATATATAAACTATCAGACTGCATGGTCGGTAGTAGTGGGTTTCAGTAGGCCTTTAAAGATGAATATTTGTGCTTTTGTTCTTAATAGTATCAGCATGTCAGCTTTTTCTCATTACATGATGCCTTTATCTATATTTTATATTTTGATAGAGAGAAGTATGTTTTTAGGTTATGTACATTTTTAAGTTATGTACATTTATATGTACTAAAGCAGTGTTTTTCAATCACTGTGCCGCGGCACACTAGTGTGCCGTGAGATAAAGTCTGGTGTGCCGTGGGTTAAAAATATTTTTTGCAAACCAGTAATTATAGTCTGCAAATTATGTGTTGTTGTTGAGTGTCGGTGCTGTCTACAGCTCGGCAGAGTAACTGTTATACTCTGTCATATCAATAGGTGGCAGAAGGTAGCTAATTGCTTTGTAGATGTCGGAAACAGTGGGAGGCAGTGGGCAGGTAAAAAGGTGTCTAATGCTTAAACCAAAAATAAACAAAAGGTGAGTGCCCCTAAGAAAAGGCATTGAAGCTTAGGGAAGGCTATGCAGAACAAAACTAAAACTGAACTGACTACTAAGTAAACAAAAACAGAATGCTGGACAACAGCAAAGACTTACTGTGGAGCAAAGATGGCGTCCACAATGTACATCCGAACATGACATGACGATCAACAATGTCCTCACAAAGAATGATAAAAACAACTGAAATATTCTTGATTGCTAAAACAAAGTAGATGTGGGAAATATCGCTCAAAGGAAGACATGAAACTGCTTAAGGAAAATACCAAAAAAGGAGAATAAAACACCAAAATAGGAGCGCAAGAAAATAACTAAAACACTACACACAGGACAACACCAAAAAACTCCAAATAAGTCACGGTGTGATTTGAAAGGTCATGACAGTAGACCTATTTTGAGACAAGAGCTATAGTGATGCATGCTTGGTTATGGTTTAAATTCATATCCAACAATTGTAAAAACAACTTTTTACTGTCAAATGAGTTTTGTTTTTTAATGATTTCTGCTGGTGGTGGGCCTCCGAATTTTTTCAACGGAAAAAATGTGCCTTGGCTCAAAAAAGGTTGAAAAACACTGTACTAAAGGACAGATATATTAGGAGCTTGAGCAGAAATATGTCTTATAGGAATTTACTATAAATCATAAAACATTAACATGCTATGTATGTCACAGGAGTGGTTTTTTTAGGTAATACCTGTGTGACATGAAAAACCCACAAGTAATTTAAAAGACATTGTGTTTACTTTTTGATATCAATATAAAACACAACGCAGTTTGGCCAATGAAGATAAAGTCTAATAAAACAGCTTTGTTCTTCTCCAACAACAACTTCTAGTGGTTGAGTACAACAGTTTGGCCAAAAAAATAAACAGGTGTGATACATCCTGCATCAAAGACACAATCTTCACAGCCTGCATTCAGTTCGATGAGATGACAAAACAGTTAGCTCGTAGTGATGCTATCGGAACACTGACAAAGTTAGCAGTTAAATAAAGGACGTGAGCATCCCAGTAAACAAACTAAAGACTATAAACAAGTTGTGATAACGTTCGCGACACATCGCATGCCACCTTGGATGGGAGGATTTTGGAGAGACTTTAGCCGCACTCGCTCACTCCGGATGCTATATCGCATTAAGGACCAGTTTGTTGCAGCCTGTTGCAACTTCCATCCATCCATTTTCTACCGCTTGTCCCTTTTGGGGTTGCGGGGGGTGCTGGAGCCTATCTCAGCTGCATTCTGTCAAGCTATAACCGACTTAAATTGTCATGTGAGAATTAAAATCTCTATCATAGGTCAAATGTAAATTTTTTCTATTGCAAATCAAGTTGTTCTCAATATGTACAAGTTGGACTGTGATCTTGGTTTTAAAGGAAAGAGGAGACTGATTTAGTGGAAATGCTCTTCATTCACTGAGTTTTAGTGTTAGAAAAATGATATTTTGCTATTTATTGTTGGAATGGATAGGTGTTAGCTCTCAAGTTAGTGTTTTTATATGAAATTATTCATGACCTTTGCTCGTCTCTGATTGTTCTTTGGTGATCCTTTTTTATTTCTACTTGGTTTAAACTTCTGCCTGTCAATTGACTGTCTTATTGTGAATTTAAAACATGTCTCCATGCACTTTAAAAGTTGTTGGACAGAACCACCAAGTTGGTCTAATTATGAGAGACATTGGGGATAGTCATAGAATCAGACTGAGTACTTTTCAAGTATGTTGTTGCGTATATCTGCATTCTATTCCAATGTTAGCACATTAACGTTGTCAGGAACGTGTTCATTATCCGTGTCTCATGAAAGCTGTTTTACTTGATGCATCTAATTGGTCAGCCAGAGATATCTGTCACCGTAGACGTGGCATATTTACAGGATGGGCGTGAGTATCGAGTATTGTTGTGTAACATACAACCCTTGGATTTTTATAGGCAGGTGTTTTTGGAAGCATGGCCAGAGCCAACAGGACTGATTTTGACATACATCCTTGCTATCAGGTCGATCATTCCTCTTATGTGCTCACAAGTGAGCCTTCCATTGTGTGTGTTTCTCTCTACACGTTCCTCGCGTTGTTGTCTGTCGTCACAATCTTTGGAAACCTTCTTGTGATAATCACCATCTTTTACTTCAAACAGCTTCACAATCCTACAAACTACCTGATTCTTTCGCTGGCCGTGGCTGATGTGCTTGTGGGGATCCTTGTTTTCCCGCTCAGTATGGCCTTTTCTCTCAGCTCGTGTATTTACCACGAGGACCTGCTGTGCAAAATCCGAGGCAGTTTGGACATATCGCTGAGCACTTGCTCTATTCTGAACCTATGTTGCATTTCCATCGACCGATATTATGCCGTGTGTCAGCCTCTGACGTACCGGACAAAAATGAATCACTGTGTTGTTGGCGTCATGATTTTGATGAATTGGGGGGTGTCTGCTCTGATCTCTATCGGTGTCTTGGCTGCTGGCTTGCAGAGTGACAACTGCAAGGAAAAGTGTTTAGTTGATGTTCTGATGGATAACACCATCGGGCCTTTGTTATCGTTCTACTTACCTGTGGTCATCATGCTTTGTATCTACCTAAAGATTTTGTTGGTTGCTTTGAAGCATGCTCGCAGCATCCAGACCTCCACCAAGCCCGGCCCGCTTGTCAGCAGGGTTGAGAGAAAAGCCACCAAAACCCTCGCTACAGTTTTGGGAGTCTTTCTGATCTGCTGGAGTCCATTTTTTCTTTGTATCACCTTTCTGCCTTTTAGCCATCTTTCCGTGCCAGTTGCAGTCATCGAGACGCTGAACTGGCTGACTTTGTCCAACTCCATGCTCAATCCGTTCATCTACGCTTTCTTTTACAGCTGGTTTCGATCTGGATTCAGACTCATCATATCGGGAAAAATCTTCCTGCGTGATTATACTAATTCAGCATTGCTTTGATGTGTGCGGACTGAGTGACAGTCTACTTTGACATTATCAGCAAACAGAAGGCCAGATGCCGATGTTATAGATTTGGAAATGAAACCAATATTTTCTGCACTTTTTTCACAAAAAATCAAGCTTGCTGACAGCTCTCATCAACTTGACACGCTTCCTGATCCTAAATATCTGAAGGCTGGAAGGAATGAAGTAATCCACGACAACAGCATTTGCTTTTTAATGCTATTTTCAACAATATCAAGAAATATAGTCCATTTCTTCATCATTATTGGTGAATCGATAGCCAATAATTATTCATGAAATATACGTTAATCAATTCCTTTGCTTTTTTAAACGTATTGTATTGGCAATGCATTATTAATTCTATGTTTTGTCATATTATTGACTTAAATGTTGTACTTACTTTATATTTTGACATCTTTTGTTTTCTTCTGTAAAGCCATATTGTGATTAAATTATCATAATAAACATGGCACAAAAAGTAAGGACATTTGTGTTGTGTCTCTAACAATGACCGTAACAATAACACAAAGAAACAATCATGGGATAGCTGACATTACAAGTTCAAACAGAAAGGTAAAAAAAGGTTCATGAGAGAGCGCATCTGTCCAAAGGTGGGATGTGGAATCGGAGAATGACACAAAACATCGTCTCGCAATATTGTAGATCGAATGTTTTGTAAAGTGTGCTCTTGTATAATCATTGTGTCCTCCCAAGACTCTCGATTACACAAAGCACCGTTAGATTTCATGAAACAAGCCTCCGTTTGGACACATGACCAACTTATAGTATTTGAGCAATGCAGCAGAGGAGTGTGTGTGTTTTTACCTAATAATGTATGTCAATGTATGTGTTTATACCTATTAATATATGTTAATGTGTGTGTTTTTACCTATTAATATGTCAATGTTTGTGTTTTTACCTATTAATATATGTCAATGTGTGTTTTTACCTACTATTATATGTCAATGTGTGTTTTCACCTATCAATATATGTCAATGTGTGTATTTTTTTTAACCATATAATGTATGTCAATGTGTGTTTTTACCTATTAATATATATCAATATGTGTGTTTTTACCTGTTATGGGGGCGGTATGGCGTAGTGGGTAGAGCGGCCGTGCCAGAAACCTGAGGGTTGCAGGTTCGCTCCCCGCCTCTTACCATCGCTGCCGTTGTGTCCTTTGGCAGGACACTTCACCCTTGCCCCCGGTGCCGCTCACACCGGTGAATGAATGATGAATGAATGAGTTGTAAAAATTAATGATGGCTTGTCACTTCTCTGTGAAGCACTTTGAGTGCCTAAAAAAGCGCTATAAAAAATCTAATCCATTATTATTATTATTATTATTATTATTATTGTATGTCAATGTGTGCGTTTTGACCTATTATTGTATGTCAGTGTGTTTTTACCTAATAATATATGTCAATGTGTGTTTTTAACTAATAATGTATGTCAATGTGTGTGTTTTTACCTATTAATATTTGTTAATGTGTGTGTTTGTACCTATTAATGTATGTGTTTATACCTATTAATATATGTGTTTTCACCTATCAATATCAGTATGTCAAAGTGTTTTTACCTATTATCGTATGTCAATGTGTGTGTTTTTACCTATTATTGTATGTCAATGTGTATTTTTTTTTTTATTTTTTTTACCAATTATTGTATGTCAAAGTGTGTGTTTTTACCAGAGGTGTGGACTCGAGTCACATGACTTGGACTCGAGTCAGACTCGAGTCATGAATTTGATGACTTTAGACTCGACTTGACAAAATGTAAAGAGACTTGCAACTCGACTTAGACTTTAACATCAATGACTTGTGACTTCACTTGGACTTGAGCCTTTTGACTTGACATGACTTGCTACTTTCCCCAAAACCCAAAGCTTAAAAAGTTATTTGGGAGCGCTCCGTATCTTTCATTTTGTACGTGTCTGTCTGTCTATCAGCGTGTGTGCTGCCTGTCAGCTGGTGTGCTGTCAGTACAACAGCCAATCAAATTAGTTATACGTTGTTTTCATCACACAGCATTCATCCAATCAAATTGCAGGACAACCACCGAACAAGAGTTGTCAAACAATGCGGCAGAGGGAAACAATTATGCCAAAGTTGGTTTCGTTCGGGTATAAAAACTACGACTTGGTCAACAAAAAACGAATTGCGTATGCAAATCACGCAGTTCGAATATTACAGACGGAGACGCAACAACTTCCAACTTCGTTCGACATTTGAAGTTGCCCAAAGAAGGGTCAGTTTTGAATGTAAGATAACGTTTATTGGCTAAGTAACATGACTTTTATTTGCTGTGTAGTTAAATCAGTGAGGCTGTAAACTCACTGCTAACGTTATAACCATAGACATGTTTTAAGGGTACGCAGCATCGAGCGCTACTGCCTACTGGCGCAGACGAGACGCGGGGCCGCCATCTTGGAGTGGTGATCCGCTCCACTCAGTGCAATTCATTTGTCAGGAGCAATGAACTGTCAACGCATTTAATTCATTTTACCTCACTGAATACCACTGATTTTCACGCGTTTTTTTGTCATACGTGTAGCTATGATAACGGACACATGTTTTGGCAAGTTTTATTATTCATAGTTTGCTTAACAGTAATATAATATTCTTATACGCTATAAGTGACCAGACGTCCGAGATCAAAACTGGGAATTTAATCCCAGAGAAGGGGGAAAAAACGGTAAGCTATTTTTAAATTGAAGAAACAATATGATTAGGTTATATATACATGCGTATATCCTACATAAACAATGTATGAATACATTAGATATCTATATATCTTAGGGACCTATAGACTGTATCTCTGTTGCTGCAGCAGCAGAGAGTTTATTCTGTCTTGACACTTTGTATTGATATTTTGTATTACATTCTTCCCTTAAATGATCATGTTTACAGTGATTGTTATGTATGTATTTTTTATGTATGTCGCTTTGGATAAAAGCGTCTGCCAAATACTTAAACATATATAAACACCTGAAAGTCTTTATATCAGCTAAAACCACCAATCTGTTTCACTACATTCAGAATAAAACCAAATGCTGTTTTACCCAACAATGTTAGTATTTGAATATTGTTACTTGAAGACTTATTCCTGGTTACAATTATACTGTTAAGAAAGTATTGTCTTATATTTTGCCTAAAATGAGAATGCATCATAATCAGTGGCGGCTGGTGAATTTTGTTTTAAGTGGGGCTGAAAGTTTGTAAACCAAACCCCTGTAGGGGCGTCATCCTCCCCCAGAAGATTTATTTGTGATTTTCACATAGAAATATTGAAGATCTTTGCTCCTTCTCAACTCTGTGGTAATATTATTTTCATAAAATACAACCAATAGTATGTTAATGTTTGTTTTTGCAAATGTGTTTATTCTGTAAAGGAATGAGTTAAATGTTTAAAATTGTGTAAACTATTAAAATTACTGTTAATAGTGCTATTATGAATTGCAATGTCAGCACTATTTTTTTTCTTGCAATTTCAAATGCACTTGTTTTAATAAATAAATACAGCGTTTTAAAAGCATACACAATCTGTGTAAAAATATTAGTCTGTGGTTAAAAGGACTTGAAAGGACTCGAAACTCAAAATGCAGGACTTGGGACTCGACTTGAGACTTTCCAGTCTTGACTTTGGACTTGACTCGGGACTTGCCTGTCTTGACTCGGGACTTGACTCGAGACTTGAGGGCAAAGACTTGAGACTTACTTGTGACTTGCAAAGCAATGACTTGGTCCCACCTCTGGTTTTTACCTAATTGTCATGTCTGTGTTGATCTTGTTTTTGTTTTGCTTGGTTTTTGGACACTTTTTAGTTCTTGTCTTCACTCCCTTGCTTTGTCACCATAGCAACCATTAGTTTCACCTGGTTCACATTGTCATGTCACGCACCTGTTCACGGTTAGTCACGCACCTGTTTTCACTTATCATGTCACTATATAAGCTTTTCTGTTTCTGTTGTTCGTCCTGGCGACGTCACATTCATCTTCTCTACACATTCATGCTCCACACATTCATGCTCCACACATTCATGCTCCACACATTTATGCTCTGCACCTGTTTACCATAGTTCTTGTTTCATCTCATGCCAAGTAAGTTTTGTTTATTGTTCATAGTTTTGTGCCCACGTGCATGTCTTTTGTTTCATAGTCTAGTTTTCTACTTCCGCATTTGTGCGCGCCTTTTGTTTGTACCTTTTTGTTTGAGTTAAAAGATTAAACATGTCCTCACCTGCACGCCACGTATGGTCCAATTCATTTGCACCACGGGAGAGCAAACCACGCCACAGACCAAGTCGTGACACTAATAATATGTCAATGTGTGTGATTTTACCTAATAATGTATGTCAATGTGTGTGTTTTTACCTATAAATATTTGTTAATGTGTGTGTTTTTACCTATTAATGTATGTGTTTAAACCTATTAATATATGTTATTGTGTGTGTTTTTACCTTTTAATATATGTCAATGTTTTTGTTTTTACTTATTAATATATGTCAATGTGTGTTTGTACCTACTATTATATGTCAATGTGTGTTTTCACCTATCAATATATGTCAATATGTGTATTTTTTACCCTATAATGTATGCCAATGTGTGTTTTTACCTATCAATATATGTCAATGTGTGTATATTTTACCCTATAATGTATGCCAATGTGTGTTTTTACCTATTAATATACATCAATGTGTGTATATTTACCTATTATTGTATGTTAATGTGTGTATTTTTTCCTATTATATGTTAATGTGTGTATTTCCACCCATTAATATATGTTACTGAATATATTTTTACTAATTAATGTATGTCAATGTGTGTTTTTCCCCTATTAAAAGTTAATGTGTGTATTTTCACCTATCAATATACAGGTATGTTAATGAGTGTATTTTTACCTAGTAATATGTTAATGTGTGCATTGTCACCTATCATTATATGTTAATGTGTGTATTTTCACCTATTATTATATGTTAAAGTGTGTATTTTGACCTATTGTTATATGTCAATGTGTGTATTTTTACCTATTAATACTGCAATACATTGAGCAGTCAGTTGGATCGCCACCCCACTTTTCCCCATGTGACTAGGTGTATTTGTTTATGGTTATCTACAGCAGTAGTGGTCTGCATATCAACACAATGACCTCCTGCCAAATACCACTTTGAAATAATTTACGTAACATTACTACACGAGTAAAAGTGTATTACATACCAATATTTCCTAATTTCTATTCCAATATGCAGTAAAATGATTTCTTGCCATGCACTTGTACCATTTCTCCACAAAGTGCTGGCGATTTCTGTGCCGATCAAGCTCAAATAAAAACGGTGGCTAATTGAACACCAGAAGATTTATTTTGAAAAGATCACGTTTTTGCTGTGATGAGCACTGTCAGGTTTAAACACCGAACTATCTATTAAACAAGACGAGAAGCAAAGAATCAAACAGAGACAGGATTCAATTTAGAATAGAATAGAGAATAGAAAGTATTTTATTGATCCCTGGGGGAAATTCAGCACCACAATTCGCTCACAATAGACAAGAATAATAATAAATAATATAATATATATAACATATTAAATATATAATATATAAATAATATAAAAATATTATACATATACTCTACATTTAAGTGCAGTGAAGGAACATATGCATTATACAGTCTGATGGCTGTCGGTATGAAAGACCTCCTGTGTCGTTCCGTGTTGCATTAGCTCATGAGGAGAGCGCGTGTGGACTTGCACTCTCGTACAGTTTCACCCCACCGCTCTGAGGAAAGGGTTCCACACGCCTCCTCATTTTTTTGGGCATTTCCTGATTACATAGCTGCAGCTGCTTCTAAGGGTAGGGGTCATAAACAGCTGCTGCACTGGGTCATAAACAGTTCAAACATAAAGGTGCTTGGAGCGGTGTCAGGTTTGCCTCCTCTCTGCTCGTAGATTTCGGGTCCTTCCTGTGGCAGTCCAATAGATCAAAGAAACCGACAACTCCACGGCGCATTGCATCGCACACAGTGGAGGTTTACAAGTCGTCCGCCTTTTGCTTGATAATATCAAAGACAGCTTTTGTCTTCACGCAGGCCAACCTGAACCCACAGCAAACAAGTTGTGTGATAACTTATATACAATTGTTCTGACATTTCCCTCCTGTTTATCACATAACTTTCCCAGAATCTCCCCATCCCCAATAACTTCTTCTTGCAATTTTCAGTTGATGGTTCATTTCCCTAGGGCCAAGTTATGTTTACACTCAGAGTTCAACATAATTGTATTCCCTCATAGTCACTAGAGTATGGAAACAGATTAGGAACACCATCCAGGTAGGTATCCTCGTCATCAGATTCATCTTCCTTGTCGTCCGCCAGGAGGTGCATCTGAACAGGTCTATCATCTGCTGGGCTAATCGCTGTGGTAATCAGACGGTTAAGCAGAGAACGCAGACAGGAAATACAACAACATCCACACAACGTCAGTATTGCTGCAAACACAGTCATAGATACTAGAATTGATGATACCAAGGACTTGTATTTGCTGAACAGGTCCAACCATCCATCCCACATAGATGTATCTATGCCAGAGTGCTCTTTCATTTTACTGTTGAGGGTGCGCAGGCCTTCCAGTGCTTTGGTCAGGCTACCATCTGTATCAGTGTTGTTTGGTATGAACGTGCAACACTGTTCACCAAATATCGCGCACATGCCTCCTTTTTCCACTAACAAAATGTCCAGCGCCATGAAAGGCCGTAAGGGAGGTGGCGGCGAGTTGATCAGCGATGGCTTCAAATCCGGCCTGTGTCCAATTTCCTAATCTCTGTACGTTGCAGTGGACGTAGTTTATTCTGTCAACATTCTTGTTAATCGTACACCACCAGCAGACGGATGATTCGAATCCAGCTGCAATTTGATCTACCAATTTGAACTCGTCAGGTACACCTCTTGGGACACCTATTGCATCGATATAAGTTGGATCTCCAACACTTTGCCAGTTTACATCACGTCTAGTTCTTTTCCAATGTTCGGGTATCAAACTGTTCAGGCGTGTTAACAATTCTCGTGTTGTTATGGGGTATATGGAGGTAGGCATGAGGAGTGTGATCAGAGCACAATGTCCTGTTACATTTTTCGGTAATCGGTCATAGATTCTTTCCTCACCGCACCACCACCACACATCACCTCATGATACTGGTACTAATATTGATACATTTACTATGTGTAAGCAATTGTCTGATGATAAGTTTCCTAACTGTTATCCAGAGCCTAGCATGTTAATGCAGGTGTAATTAGCTTTTGTCACATGTCTATCATATATTGGTTTCTGCTTTGTTTCTTTGGTTACAGGGTAGATTTTGTCCCAAGTAGTGCAATTCCCTTCAGGATTTGTCCTACTCATCACCTCTATTAAACATTCTTGATTCATAGGTACCGGGATGACCTTGAGTAATGGCCTGGGGCTTAGGCATACAACACAATCAGTTTTAGCAGCCTTTCCTGCTTCCTCCGTCATTAGTAACCAATTATTTTCCAATCTTGACACACCAGTTGTTACTTTAAACCATTCATCCACACCATCAAATGGTACGCTTACAACTGTGACTCCAGCGCGTTTAGTATTGACGTTCACTTTGGGTTGTTCGGTGTTGCACATGGTTTATTTATGCAAACAATCACCGGGAAATATGGGTCTGGTCCATTTGACCATGCCCATAGTTGGAAACCCCAGCAGGATGTTTTGAACAGTGTGGCATTGGGTGGTCTAATTTGTCCATCAGGGATTGATATGGTTAACACTAGATTTGGGCCTTGATGTTTCAGAGTTATTCGACTTTTAAAGGATTTAGCTTCTTCACTATCTCCCGGGGGCCAATAATTTCCTTTTTGTGTAGTGACCAGAGTGTCCCAATCCTCCCGTACTAGATGGCCTGTGAGTTACCAGCAGTAATTTGGCCAGGCTTTTCCCGTGGTGGGATGTCCAAGTCGGAATCCTTTTCAGTTTCTTTTATGAAGTAGTATTGTAGAGGTGGTATTGGGAGCTACCGTAAACATCAGTGATTTACTGTAGGCCCACGACACTATCCCTGGGACACAGGTTGTTATATTTGGACCTGGGTTTAGGATCTGATCCATCGAACAGACGGCATAGTCCGTTTTTCTTGCTTTAGCATTTTCTGTTTGTCGTTTAATGCGGCCGCACTTGTGAGTGTGGTTTGCCCCCTGAATATTTAGCTTGGTCGAGTTTGTTGTCAGTGTGGTTCTATTTTGTTTTCTAAATTCTATATTTTCCGCAGATTCCCAAATGAACCATATTAGGAGGGCAGGGCCGACCAGTACCAATATTGGTATTGTATCTTTGCATAATGCTTTTGCTACTGTTAGCGCATCTGCTTTTCCTGTAGGAAATATTTCTACCCACTTTGAAAATGCATCTACAAACCCTGTTTCCATATGAGTTGGGAAATTGTGTTAGATGTAAATATAAACGGAATACAATGATTTGCAAATCATTTTCAACCCATATTCAGCTGAATATGCTACAAAGACAACATATTTGATGTTCAAACTGATAAACATTTTTTTTTTTTGCAAATAATCATTCACTTTAGAATTTGATGCCAGCAACACGTGACAAAGAAGTTGGGAAAGGTGGCAATAAATACTGATAAAGTTGATGAATGCTCATCAAATACTTATTTGGAACATCCCGCAGGTGAACAGGCAAATTGGGAACAGGTGGGTGCCATGATTGGGTATAAAAGTAGATTCCATGAAATGCTCAGTCATTCACAAACAAGGATGGGGTGAGGGTCACCACTTTGTCAACAAATGCGTGAGCAAATTGTTGAACAGTTTAAGAAAAACCTTTCTCAACCAGCTATTGCAAGGATTTTAGGGATTTCACCATCTACGGTCCGTAATATCATCAAAGGGTTCAGAGAATCTGGAGAAATCACTGCACGTAAGCAGCTAAGCCCATGACCTTCGATCCCTCAGGCTGTACTGCATCAACAAGCGAGATCAGTGTGTAAAGGATATCACCACATGGGCTCAGGAACACTTCAGAAACCCACTGTCAGTAACTACAGTTGGTCGCTACATCTGTAAGTGCAAGTTAAAACTCTCCTATGCAAGGCGAAAACCGTTTATCAACAACACCCAGAAACGCTGTCGGCTTCACTGGGCCTGAGCTTATCTAAGATGGACTGATACAAAGTGGAAAAGTGTTCTGTGGTCTGACGAGTCCACATTTCAAATTGTTTTTGGAAACTGTGGACGTCGTGTCCTCCGGACCAAAGAGGAAAAGAACCATCCGGATTGTTATAGGCGCAAAGTTGAAAGGCCAGCATCTGTGATGGTATGGGGGTGTATTAGTGCCCAATACATGGGTAACTTACACATCTGTGAAGGCGCCATTAATGCTGAAAGGTACATACAGGTTTTGGAGCAACATATGTTGCCATCCAAGCAACGTTACCATGGACGCCCCTGCTTATTTCAGCAAGACAATGCCAAGCCACGTGTTACATCAATGTGGCTTCATAGTAAAAGAGTGCGGGTACTAGACTGGCCTGCCTGTAGTCCAGACCTGTCTCCCATTGAAAATGTGTGGCGCATTATGAAGCCTAAAATACCCCAACGGAGACCCGGACTGTTGAACAACTTAAGCTGTACATCAAGCAAGAATGGGAAATAATTCCACCTGAGAAGCTTAAAAAATGTGTCTCCTCAGTTCTCAAATGTTTACTGAGTGTTGTTAAAAGGAAAGGCCATGTAACACAGTGGTGGACGTGCCCTTTCCCAACTACTTTGGCATGTGTTGCAGCCATGAAATTCAAAGTTAATTATTATTTGCAAAAAACATCAAATATCTTGTCTTTGTAGTGCATTCAATTGAATATGGGTTGAAAAGGATTTGCAAATCATTGTATTCCGTTTATATTTACATCCAACACAATTTCCCAACTCATATGGAAACGGAGTTTGTACTATGACCAGACAATACAGTTTTCCTTCACACTTATTTAGTTCAATAAAATCCATGCATAGATGTTGTGGTTTGGGGAATTGGCCTCGTTGTGGACGCATATTCCCTAGTGGATTGTGCCACGCCAAGATCATGCATGACCTACAAACATTTTTTGAATAAGAATGAAAGCCGTAGGTAGTATAGTACTTCTGTATAAGGTTCATCATCCCTCCTGTTGAGACATGAGTACAACCATGGCTCAAAACTGTTGCCCACTTATACAGATTTTTTGGTAGGATTGGTTTATTATCTGGACATACATAGATGTCTTCTTTGTTCACCGTGGCTCCGTTTTTTAAAATCCATTTATCTTTTTCTTTTGGGGTACTTTGTTGTTGTATGTCTTTTAGTGTATCATTATTCATGTCGCTGGTTTGTAGTTTAAAAACTTTTATTTCTTCTTCTGCTGCTTGTT
Source organism: Entelurus aequoreus (assembly GCF_033978785.1). Classification (NCBI taxonomy): domain Eukaryota; kingdom Metazoa; phylum Chordata; class Actinopteri; order Syngnathiformes; family Syngnathidae; genus Entelurus; species Entelurus aequoreus. The sequence continues at coordinate 61,607,978 of NC_084733.1, read as the reverse complement.
TTGCTGTTTTGTCTGCAAGCGCATTACCTAGCGATATTGCGTCCGTTCCGTTGGTGTGTGCCGCACATTTGCATATTGTATTCTTTTAATAGCTCTCCATGTGTTACAGGTTTTCCTGTTGACGTCATCATTCCTCTATTTTGCCAGTGTTCTGCAAATGTGTGCACTGTTGAGAATGCATATTGGCTATCTGTGTGTATTGTAACCTTTTGATATTTCATTAATTTACATGCTTCTGTTAGTGCTACTAGTTCTGTAGCTTGCGCTGAGTAATTTAAAGGTAATTTGAGAGCTTTCAACACTTTAGTTGCTGTGACAACCGCACATCCTGTTCTATTTTTTCCATCTTCCCATTTTTGTGCAGACCCGTCTACGAACAGTACTTCTCCCTCCGTGAGAGGTTGGTCTTGTAAGTCAGGTCTGGGTTTAGATGTTTGTTCTGCCAACTGTTGACAGTCATGTGGTTCTCCGTCACTGGGGTCAGGAATTAATGTTGCTGGATTAAGTGTTGTGCATCTCTCTATTGTCAGATGTGGTTGAGATAGTAACGTTGCCATACAGGATAGCTGTCTAGCTGGTGATAAGAACATTAGATTAGTTTGTAGTAATAGTGCTGACACAGCATGAGGTACTTTTAGGGTCAATGGGTGGAACAGTACAATTTTGACTACTGCTATCAACTGCCATAGATGCTGCCACTACAGCTCGCACACACTGAGGAAGTGCGTATGCTACACTGTCTAATTTAGATGAGAAGTAGGCCACAGGCCTTTGTTTAGCGCATATTGTTGTAGCAACATGGATGTCATAAAATGGCCTCTGCAGTCTACCATTTGTATGAACGGTTTGCTATAGTCTGGTAAGGCTAACGTTGTGCTGGACACCAATGTTCTTTTTATTTCACAGAATGCTGCTTCAGCTTTTGGATTCCACTCTACAGGTGATGACATTTTTAGATCTTTTTCATACATTAATTTATTTAATGGAGCTACTATTTCAGCGTAATTTGGTATCCAACTTCTACAGTAATTAGTTAATCCTGGAAATGACATCATTTGCTTCTTTGTTTGTGGTTTTGGTGCTTGTAGTACTGCTGTTTTTCTGCTTTCCATAATAGTGCGTCCATCTTTGTTTAGAGAATGTCCTAGATACTTTACTTCTGTTTTGTATATTTGGACTTTTGTTTTGCTTACTTTGTGTCCTTCACTATGTACAAACCCCGTTTCCATATGAGTTGGGAAATTGTGTTAGATGTAAATATAAACGGAATACAATGATTTGCAAATCCTTTTCAACCCATATTATATTGAATGCACTACAAAGACAAGATATTTGATGTTAAAACTCATATACTTTATTTTTTTTTTGCAAATAATAATTAACTTAGAATTTCATGGCTGCAACACGTGCCAAAGTAGTTGGGAAAGGGCATGTTCACCACTGTGTTACATGGCCTTTCCTTTTAACAACACTCAGTAAACGTTTGGGAACTGAGAAGAAACATTTTTTAAGCTTCTCAGGTGGAATTATTTCCCATTCTTGCTTGATGTACAGCTTGAGTTGTTCAACAGTCCGGGGGTTTCCGTTGTGGTATTTTAGGCTTTATAATGCGCCACACATTTTCAATTGGAGACAGGTCTGGACTACAGGCAGGCCAGTCTAGTACCCGCACTCTTTTACTACGAAGCCACGTTGATGTAACACGTGGCTTGGCATTGTCTTGTTGAAATAAGCAGGGGCGTCCATGGTTGCTTGGATGGCAACATATGTTGCTCCAAAACCTGTATGTACCTTTCAGCATTAATTGTGCCTTCACAGATGTGTAAGTTACCCATGCCTTGGCCACTAATACACCCCCATACCATCACAGATGCTGGCTTTTCAACTTTGCGCCTATAACAATCCGGATGGTTCTTTTCCTCTTTGGTCCGGAGGACACGACGTCCACAGTTTCCAAAAACAATTTGAAATGTGGACTCGTCAGACCACAGAACACTTTTCCACTTTGTATCAGTTCATCTTAGATAAGCTCAGGCCCAGCGAAGCCGACGGCGTTTCTGGGTGTTGTTGATAAACGGTTTTCGCCTTGCATAGGAGAATTTTAACTTGCACTTACAGATGTAGTGACCAACTGTAGTTACAGACAGTGGGTTTCTGAAGTGTTCCTGAGCCCATGTGGTGATATCTTTTACACACTGATGTCGCTTGTTGATGCAGTACAGCCTGAGGGATCAAAGGTCACAGGCTTAGCTGCTTACGTGCAGTGATTTCTCCAGATTCTCTGAACCCTTTGATGATATTACGGACCGTAGATGGTGAAATCCCTAAATTCCTTGCAATAGCTGGTTGAGAAAGGATTTTCTTAAACTGTTCAACAATTTGTCAACGCATTTGTTGACAAAGTGGTGACCCTCACCCCATCCTTGTTTGTGAATGACTGAGCATTTCATGGAATCTACTTTTATACCCAATCATGGCACCCACCTGTTCCCAATTTGCCTGTTCACCTGTGGGATGTTCCAAATAAGTGTTTGATGAGCATTCCTCAACTTTATCAGTATTTATTGCCACCTTTCCCAACTTCTTTGTCACGTGTTGCTGGCATCAAATTCTAAATTTAATGATTATTTGCAAAGAAAAAAAAGTTTATCAGTTTGAACATCAAATATGTTGTCTTTGTAGCATATTCAACTGAATATGGGTTGAAAATGATTTGCAAATCATTGTATTCCGTTTATATTTACATCTAACACAATTTCCCAACTCATATGGAAACGGGGTTTGTAATTCACTTCACCTGTTTCCGCATCTTGGGGTCACAACTACCGTTACAAGGACTGGAGAGTTCAGAGTTGACAGCAGGCGACATGTATGTGTGTGTGTTTGTGTGTAACAAAGGTAATGTTCCAGTTTGTTGAGCCAGGAAACAGAATGGACTGAATTGTCAGTTTCTCCAAATGTCCATGGATAATTGTCCGTCGTTTGTGGCTTCATGACAAGGAGACTAAGTCCCCAGGTCGATTTACAAGTAGGACATGTTTTAATGCTTTGTTTCTCTGATTCGGTGGTCTGCTTCTTCTACAGCAAAATAACTTTAAATTCCGGGAGGGCATGATGGTTTTGATTTCTGACTATGGATGTGGACGAATACTACTTAAACCGGGGGCAGGGTGGTTCATAAGGTATACTTGCAGTCTAAAGCATAACAAAAACGCTGAGAGACCGCCAACATCCCAAAATACTCGTAAACAAACATAGTGCAAACATAATTGCCTTGTTTAAGACTTATAAAGCAGGTGTTGATAAAAGACTTTCCAACTGTGAGATGTTACATGATGTTGGTGGTGTACAACCTTATGTGCTAATAAAAATGCCAAACAAAAATTATTTTTTTCACATGATTTTTACACCAATTGCATACAGTACCAATAAGAGTATCGATGAATACCGGTATTGATAAGGAATATCGATGTTGGTATCTGTGTTGATAAAGTCCCAACGATATACATGCCTGTGCACCGCTGTATATCACTACCGCTATAAGGATGGGAATCGAAATCCAGTTCTTGTTGAGAACCAATTCACAGTACTTGTGGGAATCGTTTGGCAATTGTGAAACATATTCCTGTAGCGATTCCTGTGGGCGCAAATGACATCATCACGCACGGTGACGAACTGGCACAAACATGCAAGAGTAATTCATGAGAAAGGATGACAATGGTGCAACTAGCAATACTTGCAAAGTGGATATTTCATCAGCGGGACAAATAACTACCATTATGTGATTGGCCAATCAGAATGCTTTATATATCCTTTTGTACCTTGATGTTTTGCGTAGCTTTCCTCCGTGCTTCTCGTGCTAGTTCTGCCTTTTGTGCACTTCCCTGCTGCACTATTTTTGTTTTGTCTTCTCTAATCCTTAAGGTTTTTACCTGCACCCGATTTCCAATTTCTGCATCCTGGTGTCCAGACCAACACAAAACATAGCGAAAGGAAGGTGAAAAGGTGTTTAAATAATAAACAACAAATGGGGTGCAGACAAATGGAGTATGGCAAGGAAGTATGGCAAAGAAAAATACGAATACAGATAAAACAATCAAGATAAGTGTAAAAAAACAGGAAATGTCTAAATAATCAATAACCAAAACATGTCAAAAGTTAAAATAGAGCAATCATAGACCCATGAATAAATATTTAAATACTGTAAAAAAAATCTGATGAAAATGTAATTAGAAATAATGTTTAAGAAATAAATATACAGGAGAAAGAGCTAAACAAGTTAAACAAATACATTAATCGCTGGTCCTAAAATACTCCAAAAGATAACCTCGAAAGTTTAACCAAGCTCAAAAACTTGACCTGTCGTTCTTATACCACTCATTCTGGGCAACAGGACTCCTCCAAGACCCCGACAAATAAGTGCCACCTCTGTCTCCCCATGAGACTGGGTCCTGAAGAAATAACAGCACCACATCTGGAGCTAACTACGCTGGTTGGGGCCATTCCAGCTAGCACAGTCCACTGTTTAGCTAACACCAGTAAAGTAACTTGTGGCTCAAATCTCAGTGTACAAAGGTGGACGCACCTACAGAGAGATCTTTAATAGAAATCAGAAAGCACCTTAGAGAAATCAAGAGTGATTCAGAGAATCAAGTACGGAAGGATGATAGATGTGGTGAGGACTTAAAGTGTGGGATTAAGAATGAAACTAAAAGTGTGTTTGAAACTTCTGATGAACCAAGTGAATGTGACAGGGACATCCCCCAACAATTTGAGCTAAACAGGGGGTATGATAAGTCATTTCACCACCTGAGATGCAGTGAGACTACAGGATGGATCACCTTGGGGATCATTGCACTCCTAGTGGTGATTCCAATCTATGTTTTTAAACAATAAAATTGTTCAAATAACTCGATGGTGCAACTTTTAGTCTGCCAGATTCAGATGTGCCCCTTATCGTCTCCAAGCGAGCCCTCCGCTTGATTACTGTGAGCCTTCGTACCCTCAAATTGGGTAGGAACATGTACCCTTGTTACTCTCATTATGCCTTGACAGCTCTACAAGATGGATCCATTGGCCAGCCCAAATAAGGACTCCCAACACAAATGGGAGTTCCCGTGGAGCCAATGACAAAAGATAAGTATCCCAGACCTAATATAGAATTCTCCAATCTATTTTGGTGCCATAGGAGTACCAGATAAATTTAAATTGGCCAACCCGGTTAAAGCTGGATATTTATTTAATAATTTATTTGACAGGGACTGTGTACATTAATAGACATTACTGTAATTGTACCAGAATTAGCCATAAGGACAGTGTGCGCTAAGCACACACGTGAAGTTGAGTTTTAGTTTCAATTCTTTTGTTAAGGTTCAGTGTCAAGGCGAAGCAACTTGGGAAGACGGGCAGCCATATTGGATTGCTTCGATCTCTTAACAGCTCGACATTCTCTATTCATTGTTGGTAATTATGTTGTTTGTAATTACTCCTATTTTGTAGAATACATTGTTAAACTCCAGTTCAAGTCACCTCTCATCATTTAGGACAACCTTAGATCTAAATAATCTAGAAGGACTCATCCTAAAAGAGATAATTCTAATTTAAAGCCATTTAAAAACAAGCAAAGGGCTATACACTACAGACAAGTAGAGTGTGGGAAAGCATAAAAACAAAGACATTTAAACAAAAGTAAAAAGATCCGGTAAAAACAATCTTAAAAAGGAGTTTCAAAAAAATAAAAAATAAGACTTCAAAGTCTCATACTGGGTTAAAAGCCAGTGAGTAAAAGTAGGTTTTAAGATGGGGCTTGAATGTGGTCAAAGAAGAGACCTGTCTCGCTGGCACTCATTGAAGGTGGACGTTTCCTTTCCCACTTCATTAACGCTCCTGCTTGCTTCTTTGTTTTGTCTTAGCTTTCTTGTTACTTCTTTTTGCATTGCTCTCTAAAATCTAAACAATGGAATTTATCAACCGGCCTCTCAACGAAATTGACAAGATCGCGGGTTTGGGGAAACCTGCCTGTCTTGACGGAGCGGTTGTTGCTGGACACATGACAAACTCTTGGGAGAATAGGAGTGCCGCGTGCCTGGAGAATTTCAGTTGAGGATGTTGAAGGTATATACCTGTACGGAGTTATGACAACAGGACATCTCTGGTTTGTCGACAAGAACTGTGGACACTCTTGTGATTTTGGATAACATCAGACTGTTTCGGTGATTTTGAGGTCCAATAATAGACAATTAAGAGTGAAAAGCAAATTAAATTTTGCCCGTAAACACAAACAGTCTAATTTGTATTGTTTCCCTGGCTTCGAGACTCTCCCGGAGGACAGTGAAGTGAAACAAACTCCTTTCCTGTCTTTTATGCACACACACCTGCTGTTGTGGATTTTTGTTGGACTGACTGGCTGTGTTATTGTGTTTGCGAGAGCACCAAGGTCGCAGAACAGAGACACGCTGCAGGTTTACACACACATATGCATCCATGAAAAATACACGCCACACAACACATACCCCACACGCCTTCGACGCTCCACCCCGCGTGGTATGATGGACGAAGCAGGGTCCGTAGTGGCTGGCAGCTTCGGGCCGGATGCTCACCTCCTCACATCTCGTTGCAAGTCTCGAGCTGCATGTTGTAATATGTATATGCGCTTTGCTATCCATTTTTTCTTCTCAGTCTGAGATTGACTTTTTTTTTTTTACTCATCCTATCCCAGCACCTAAATTTTTCCCGCCTTTTACGGGGCGCTACAGTGGCGACCCATCAGCGTTCCTGTTCTGTAACCCTGTACAGTGTTTGTTTGTCTAATCTTGAACGGGTTTGTGCTGAAAACTAAATTTTGTTGTACAAAACCCAAAACCAGCGAAGTTGGCACGTTGTGTAAAGCGTAAATAAAAACAGAATACAATGATTTGCAAATTATTTTCAACCTTTATGCAATTGAATAGACTGCAACGACAAGATACTTAACGTTTGAACTGGTAGACTTTGTTATTTTTTTGCAAATATTAGCTCATTTGGAGTTTGATGCTTGCAACATGTTTCAAAAAAGCTGGCACAAGTGGCAAAAAAGACAGAGAAAGTTGAGGAATACTCATCAAACACTTATTTGGAACATACCACAGGTGAACAGGCTAATTGGGAACAGGTGGGCGCCATGATTGGGTATAAAAGCAGCTTCCATGAAATGCTCAGTCATTCACAAACAAGGATGGGGCGAGGGTCACCACCTTGTGAACAAATGCGTGAGCAAATTGTCGAACAGTTTAAGAACCACATTTCTCAACGAGCTATTGCAAGGAATTTAGGGATTTCACCATCTACGGTCTGTAAAATTATCAAATGGTTTAGAGAATCTGGAGAAATCACAGCACATAAGCGGCAATGCTTGTGACCTTCGCTCCCTCAGGCGGTACTGCATCAAAAAGCGACATCAGTGTGTAAAGGATATCGCCACATGGGCTCAGGAACACTTCAGAAAACCACTGTCAGTAACTACAGTTGGTCGCTACATCTGTAAGTGCAAGTTAAAACTCTACTATGCAAAGCCAAAGCCATTTATCAGCAACACCCAGAAACGCTTCGCTGGGCCCGAGCTCATCTAAGATGGACTGATGCGAAGTGGAAAAGTGTTCTGTGGTCTGACGAGTCCACATTTCAAATTGTTTTTGGAAACTGTGGACGTTGTGTCCTCTGGACCAAAGAGGAAAAGAACCCTTCGGACTTTTATAGACGCAAAGTTCAAAAGCCAGCGTTCCTGTTCTGTAACCCTGTACACTGTTTGTTTTGTCTAATCTTGAACGGGTTTGTGCTGAAAACAAAGTTTCATTGTACTTGTGCAATGACAATAAAGACCCATCTATCTATCTATCTATCTATCTATCTATCTATCTATCTATCTATCTATCTATCTATCTATCTATCTATCTATCTATCTATCTATCTATCTATCTATCTATCTATCTATCTATCTATCTATCTATCTATCTATCTATCTATCTATCTATATACCTTCAAGCCATGACTGGTTTGGTCCGATTGCATTCCGGGAAAACAATCCACGCAGCCATCCCGGGGGGGGGGGGGGGGTGTCCCGCTGCTGCAGAAGCCCACAAGAGGGCTCCAATTCCCCGGGAACACGCGCTGGACACCTCAGTGAGCCCAAAATATGCGAAACTGTTTAAAAAGACGGCCAGGCTGTGCAAGCCTTCTCACCGCTACAAAGTCTATTGCTGTCATTAAAAGACACTTGGGCAACAGCCAAAGTTTTTTCTTCATAAGTCTGGTCCTCTCAATAAGGCACACTTGGAAATACCGTATATTACCAAATAAACGGTATTTGGGGCTGCAAGTCTGCCCCACCAAAATACGTCAAACTGTCTGAAAATAGGGACCCAAAAGGCCTCCCATTACCCGGAAACACCTGCTCCGATTACCCGGGAACACCTGTTGGACTCCTTGGCGTCACCAAATTACGCTAAAACTGTCTGAAAATAGGGCCCTGAATGACATCACTTGGCCCGTTTTTTAGGTTTCGTTTGTGGGAATTCAATGCTTGTTCTCGCGCCTCTGGCGTGAGAACAAGCACGCCACCGCATTTTCTCCGCAGAGTGCTGGTACCCTAAAATTATGACACTTAGAAAAAATCCCGACTTTGACTTTTTGAGTGCTGGTACACAAAATTGTGACACTTAGAAAAAAATCCAGACTTTTTGAGTGCTGGTACCCTAAAATGGTGACACTTAGAACAAATCCCACCATTCTTAAATTACTAGAGTTCAGATTACTCCCTGCTTTTACCCTAAATTTAGAGGTTTTTTTAGTGACTTCCAGCAAGTAGAGCAGGGGTCCCCAAACTTTTTGACTCGGGGGCCGCATTGGGTTAAAAAAATTTGGCCGGGGGCCGGGCTGTATATATATATATATATATATATATATATATATATATATATATATATATATATATATATATATATATATATATATATATATATACAGACATACATACATACTGTATATTAGTGTTGTCCCGATACCATTATTTTGGTACCAGTACCAAAATTATTTCGATACTTTTCGGTGCTTTTCTAAATAAAGGGGACCACAAAAAATTGCATTATTGGCTTTATTTTAACAAAAAATCTAACGGTACATTAAATATGTTTCTTATTGCAAGTTTGTCCTTAAATAAAATAGTGAACATACAAGACAACTTGTCTTTTATTAGTAAGTAAGCAAACAAAGGCTCATCATTCAGTCTGCTGACATATGTAGTAACATATTGTGTCACATTCAATCATATTTTGTCAACATTATTAAGGACAAGTGGTCGAAAATGAATTATTAATCTACTTGATCATTTACTGTTAATATCTCCTTACTTTCTCTTTTAACATGTTCTATCTACACTTCTGTTAAAATGTAATAATCACTTATTCTTCTCTTGTTTGATACTTTACATTAGTTTTGGATGATACCACCAATTTGGGTATCAATCCGATACCAAGTCGTTACAGGACCATACATTGGTCATATTCAAAGTCCTCATGTGTGGGGGTGGACCGGTACTTTTCAGAGGCGGTATAGTACTGATACTGATTCATTAGTATCGCGGTACTATACTACTACGGGTATACCGAACGCGATGATGTCATGTTATCAATGGGAAAATGCATTTTTAGACAATATGATTTGCCTTAGTGGCTAGGAAACACCGAGAGTAACAAGCGGTAGAACATGGATTAGAAAGGACAGATAAAAAAAAGAATATATATATATTTTTTTTAATAAATAAAATGTTTTATTTATTTTTTTACTTTTTTTTACTTGGGACTTCCCGCGGGCCGGATTTTGGACACTGGCGGGCCGTAGTTTGGGGACCCCTGAAGTAGAGGGACTCATTTTGAACATTCTTAAAAGGACACGCACCTAGACACTTTGACAAAATCCCAGCTACCTTAAATTATAGGAGAGTAACGATTACTCCCAGTCTTTACCCAGAGTCAACACTTTGAAAAATTAAAAGCTTTTTTTTTGTGACTTCCAGCAAGTAATGGGACTAATTTAAACGAAAACTTTGAAGGCCGAAGTGGAGAAGGGTTCCATGTGAACAGCAGTTGAACATGGGTCAGTCGGTCGTAAGGGATGGGCGACTGCCTAAGAAGGGCGGGGCGACATCGCCCCCGGTCGAACAAAAGGGATTCGGGTTCAGATCGTCGAACCTGGACAGGCGGAGATCAGCGCAGAGAAGCGCCCAGTGCGGTGACGCAAACGATCCCGGAAGAAACTGGCCGAGGCCCCGGGGAGAGTTCTCTTTTTTGTGTGAAGGGCAGGGCGCCCTGGAATGGGTTCATCCCGAGAGAGGGGCCCGCGCCCTGGAAAGCGTCGCGGTTGCGGCGACGTCCGGTGAGCTCTCGCTATCCCTTGAAAATCCGGGGGAAAAGGTGTAAATCTCGCGCCAGGCCGTACCCATATCCGCAGCAGGTCTCCAAAGTGAACAGCCTCTGGCATGTTAGAACAAGGCGGGTAAGGGAAGTCGGCAAGACAGATCCGTAACTTCGGGACAAGGATTGGCTCTAAGGGCTGGGTCGGTCGGGCTGGGGTGCAAAGCGGGGCTGGGTACGTGCCGCAGCTGGGGGAGCCGCCGCCTGGCTGCCCGCCCTCGCCGCCCTCGCCGAACGCCCTCTCCGCCCGCCCTCGCCAATCGCCCTCGCCACCCGCCCCCGCCACTCGCCCTCGCCACCCTTCGGATCCACGGTTGAGGCGGCGCGTCCGCGCTGGTGGCCTTGGTCGTTCTACCGCCGTGCGACGTCTCAACCCTCGGGGGGGCGCCAGAGGCGCGACAACAAGCATTGAATTCCCACAAACGAAACCTAAAAAACGGGCCAAGTGATGTTATTCGGGGCCCTATTTTCAGACAGTTTTGCGTACTTTGGTGACCCCAAGGAGTCCAGCAGGTGTTCCTGGGTAATGGGAAGCCTTTTGGGGCCCTATTTTCAGACAGTTTCACATATTTTGATGGGGCAGAGGGTTCCAACAGGTGTTCAAGGGGAATGGGTGCCTTTTGGGGCCCTATTTTCAGACAGTTTTGCGTATTTTGGTGGGGCAGAGGGTTCCAGCAGGTGTTCCCGGGGAATTAGGAGGCCTTTCGGAGGCCCTATTTTCAGACAGTTTGACGTATTTAGGTGAGGCAGAGGGTTCCAGCAGGTGTTCCCGGGTTGGGGGGTGGGGGGCCCGAAAATTGTTAAAAATGTCCTCCCTGCGAGTGACTTGGGCAAGGCCCAGGGAGAGCCGACATGGGGCAAAGGTAAAAAAAGGCCCCCAGGATGATTGACAGGTGAGCTGGGAAAGAAAAAGCAACATTAAGACTAAAAAGGAGAGCGGGGACTTGCAGCCCTCCTGTGGACTTCCGCCGCAATGGCACACATAAAGAAATGCATTATTTCCAAGTGTGCCTTATTGAGAGGACCAGACTTACGAAGAAAAAACTCTGGCTGTTGCCCAAGTGTCTTTTAATGACAGCAATAGACTTTGGAGGGGAACATGCACCCTCCTGTGGACTTTTGCAGCAGCACGCACCACCGTAGCGGGGAGAAGGCTTGCACAGCCTGGCCGTCTTTTTAAACAGTTTCGCGTATTTTGGGCTTACTGAGGTGTCCAGCGCGTGTTCCCGGGGAATTGGAGCCCTCTTATGGGCTTCTGCAGCAGGACCCCCCCCCCCCCGGAACCATTTAATGGCCTTATAGCCAGCAGTTAAAGGTTAAAATGGTCAAAAGTCCCAATTTTGTCCAAAATACCTGCCCGGGTTCCGTTCCCACGAGTCCCGCCGGACGCCGAGGTGCGCAAAATGTCCAAAACACACACAGCAATGGTGCACAGGAAGGCGGGTAGGAAGAGGGGGAAAAGGTGGCCAAAAGTCCCAATATTGCCTAAAATACCTAGGGTTAGGGTTAGGTTTAGATATGTCACAGTATAAGTCACAGCTGCAGCCAAAAAAAATAAATAAATAAAAAATATTTATAATAATAATTAAAAAATTGAAAAAGCGCAGCACAAAATAAAGGGTAGATCCAGCAGAAAATGGGCATTATAAACAAAGAGAGGGAGCTAACATGGAAGCGGTCGGACAAATAAACAATAAAAATGAAAAAAAACTTTAGACTTCCCGCAGGCCGGATTTTGGATGCCGGTGGGCCGCGTTCGGGGACCAATTTTCAAAACTTTACCGCTGCCGGCTATTTTTTCCCTACACAAAATAGAGAGTAGATCCAGCAGAAAATAGGCATTATAAACAAAGAGAGGGAGCTTGGAGGGGCAAAACGCCCTCTTGGGGGCTTTTGCAGCAGCACGCACCACTTTTTAAACAGTTTTGCGTATTTTGGGCTCACCGAGGTGTCCAGCGCGTGTCCCCTGGGAATTGGAGCCCTCTTGTGGGTTTCTGCAGTGACGGGACACCCCCCGCAACCATTTAATGGCCTTACAGCCAGCAGCTAAATGTTAAAATGGTCAAAAGTCCCAATACTGTCTAAAATACCTAGGGTTAGGGTTAGGGTTGGATATGTCAGTATGTGTCACAGCTGAAGCCAAAAAACCCTCCAAAAAAAAAAAAGAAAAGAAAAAGGCAGCACAAAATAGAGGGTAGATCCAGCAGAACATGGGCATTATAAACAAAGAGAGAATAGAATATAGTTTTTTTTTGTCATTATTACAGTGAACAGGTTCACAGGTCGCTAACATGGAAGCGGTCGGACAAATAAACAATAAAAATGAAAAAAAAAAACTTGAGACTTCATGCGGCCCGCCGGCGTCTCCAACAACATTTATTTTATTTTATTTGTTTCCGTTACAAAATACTGGTCAGTGTTTTTTACTCTTCTCAGGACCACCGCTAGAACTGTTCGGTGGACTCCTGTACTTTAGAATGGACTCAATCTCGTTACCCTGCATAATGACAATAAAGCTGATTCTGATTCTGATAAACGGACATGAATTCGGATTTTGGTCTCTGGACAGGACGGTCCAGAGAGTGTGCACATGATTCGGGAAGGACAAAGGACAACAAACTACCATTCTGCTATCCGAGGAGGACAGAACCTCTAACGGCAAACAATTTATGAACTTTTGATATTTTTCTATGCTAATGTTTTGCTATTCACATATATATTTGCATGTTATTTTATATTCTCTCATGTATTCAGTTGTAAGTGCTGTGAAAGTTATGTTGTAATAATTTGATTCTTAAATGTTAACACCGCTGCTGCTCACTGCTCCCCTCACCTCCCAGGGGGTAATCAAGGGTGATGGGTCAAATGCAGAGAATAATTTCGCCACACCTAGTGTGTGTGTGACAATCATGGGTACTTTAACTTTAACTTAACTTAACGGGGTTCAGTCATCCTGTATTTTGTAGCGTCCCGGAAGAGTTGGTGCTGCAAAGGGTTCTGGCTATTTGTTCGGTTGTGTTTATGTTGTGTTACGGTGCGGATGTTCTCCCAAAATGTGTTTGTCATTCTTGTTTGGTGTGGGTTTACTGTGTGGCATATATTTCTAACAATGTTAAAGTTGCTTATACGGTCACTCTCAGTGTAAGCTGTATCGCTGTTGATGAAGTATGCGTTGCATTCACGTGTGTGTGCGTACAAAAGCCGCTCATATCTTGTGACTGGGCTGGCACGTTGTTAGAATGGATGAAAAGCGGATGTGACGACAGCTCTTAGAGGACGTTAAAAGCAGTGCCTGTAAGGCACGCCCCCAAGACTGTGGACTACGAGATATAATGACTGATGAACACCTTTGTTCGATAATGAAGGTTGCCTCAGCTCAAAGCCTGAGCCACGACATTAATGAACTAGCATCCAAGAAAATATGCCAAGTATCTGGCTTGGGCACATCAGATTAGATCAGTGTGTTGCAAACTGAGCAGTTTAAAGTCCTGAATGGTTGGTTTATTCATTATTTTATTTTCAAATTTATTAGCCTGTGGAAAAAGTTAATGTTGATATTTACCTCAGAAGGCTGCAAATAGAAAAAAGGCATTCAATTTTTATTTAAATTGTATTTGATATGCCATTGATATTTTTTAAATATTATTAACATTATTTGAAACTCGATTTTGCATGTCACTATAAAGTTATATAAGCCTTGCTTGTTCAATATTTAATGCAAAACTTGTTTGGGTCCCTATCAAAAAGGTTAATTTGTTCAACCTTGGCCCGCGGCTTTGTTCAGTTTTAAATTTTGGCCCACTCTGTATTTGAGTTTGACACCCCTGCTCTAGGATCTAAAGTATGATATTAGACAAATAATGAAATCCAAATTGTAGACCAAAAACCACTAGACTTAGGATTGGACAAAGACAAATGTCGTGACAGCGAGCCAGGACATTTATCTATGTGCAGAAAACGTAATTGGGTCAGACTTCGTACAGGGGATTGAAGTGAATTGTCAATTGTGAAAAGTGAATTGTGACATGTAAGTTTTTCTTAAACAATTGTGAACCAGCATGCATTTGTAATTGGTCACAGAATCTTTTAGGGGATTATTCTATCAAGGAAATATGCCCTTAGATAGCTTCGGGTGCAGATGTCCATCACAGCTTATCCAGAGAATGGTGGCTTTTGCCCCCAGGACAATCGGAATCCTAAAGGAATGCAGGTTTGGATTTTAGGAGTGATTATAAACACATTACCGACATCTGGTAGGAGCCCCCACAGGTAGGAGTAGAGATCAGGGGTCTTAGGTCACCCGACTCAAACTGAGCAGAGGGATAAGGCCAGGAAATACTTGACTGGCCAAACATCAAACTGGGCTTTGTCAAGACTGGCCGGCTCCAAGGCTAGAATTACAAAGAGTAAGGGTCTTCGTGTAAAAGGTATTTAAGGACAGTGGCCTGAGAGGACATCAGGAGAGGAATCAGGCCCATACTCTCCTCCTGGAAGCTGCTGTTCCAGTCTGAGGCTCTCTGAAACAAATAAGGCTTTTTGTTCAACGATTCCTCGTTGGCGTCTTCTTGGCACATCACCTATCACACAGTCACTCTGTCCTGGGAGAGTGACACGACCAACAAATATACAGCATGTTATTTCATCAAAAAGAGAGAGACTATTTTGGAGGGCAATATCTGTCGTATATATATTCGTATGCGTGTTAGTGGAACCCAGTTGTAGCTGGGATGTGTTGTCTTTAATCTCCTTTCTAATGAGTAACATTTTCTTGTTAAATAAATAGTGGGTGGAGCTACTGGGAGGAGTCCCTTGTTGGGTTAGCCATGCTACTGTACTGAACAAATATTTAGGATAATTTTTATTGAGGCGGATGAAATTGGAGTAGTAATTAGATTTAGCTAAAGTAAGTAAGTAAGTAAGTTAATAAATTATCACTCCATGCTTGATAGAAAACCTCAAGTTTAGTCGCACGCCATTCCAGCTTTCTACATTATAGTTTAAAAGCTTTAGTTTCTTCTGTAAACCAGGGGGTACGCCTTTTAGGGGCCTTTTTTTGTATAGCTTTAGCTGTGCTATACTATCAATGGTGTCGCACAGGGCATCGTTAAAGTTGTTAATGAGGTTATCGATAGAGCCCACATAATTTGGGAATGGCGCCATTACCAAAGGCAGTAGGCCAGCAAGAGTCATAGTTGTGACAGCATTAATGTTATGGCTGCTAAACCAGTGGTTATTAGTAGCTTGCTGACAATGAGTCTGAACGTCGCATTTTATAAAGTAATGATCGGACATTTCTTTAGTGTATGGGAGTATCATAACTTTGGATGTGGTGACACCCCGGACAAGGACTGGATCTATTGTATTTCCATTGCGATGTTTGGGTTCATTTATTATTTGTGTAAGACCACAGCTATCAATTATGGTTTGCAGCGCCTGGAGGGTCTGATGGGGTATTCATATGGATCCCACATTATAATTATGTTATCTGCGTGTGTCACTAGATCAGCCACAAACTCTGAAAATTCACTGATAAAGTCTGAATAGTGCCCAGGGGGGCGGTAGATAACAGCCAGGTAGAGAGGCAGCGGTGCGACAGACCTCATAGTAAGCACCTTACATGATTTATATTTATTACTTAAGTTAGGGGTAAGTTTAAGGTTTTCATTGTATATTAGTCCTAACCTTTTAAGGCGATGGGCAATATGTGCATTCGTATAGTTCGGAGGGGATGCCTCATAAAGCGGGAACATTTCATCTGGTTTGAGCCAGGTTTTGCTGAGACCAATGACGTTAAGATTGTTGTCTCTAATGACCTCATGAACTAAAAACGTTTTGGGAGACAATGCTCTCATGTTTAAAAAGCCCATGTATTGTCATGCTGCAACATGAGGTGATCTTCTCAGGTGAATGGCACAACAATGGGCCTCAGGATCTCGTCACGGTATCTCTGTGCATTAAAAATGCCATCAATAAAATCTGTTGCGTTCGTTGTCCATAACCCCACCCCCACCATGGGCCACTCCATTCACAACGTTGACATCAGCAAACCGCTCTCCCACACGACCCCACACACGCTGTCTGCCATCTGCCCTAGACAGTGAAAACCGGAATTCATCCATGAAGGGAACACCTCTCCAATGCGCCAAAGGCCATTGAAGATGAGCATTTGCCCACTCAAGTTGATTAGTCTTTAGTTTGTTAACTGGGATGTTCACTCCTCCTTTATTTAAGTTCAAACTGTTCAAATAACTGCAGTACTAGCTCAAATGTTTTGTCATCTCAATCGAACTGAACGCAGGCTGTGAAGATGGTGTATTCGATGTGAGGGATGTCACTCCTGTTTTTTTTTGTTGGCCAAACTGTTGTACTGAACGACAAGGAAGCGTTGTTGGAGAAGAACAAAGCTTGTTTATTAGACTTCTGTCAAGTATTGGTGGTGACAAACCCCAAGATGCAGAGACCGCAGGTTTGGTGCAGGAAAACATAAGTTAATGTCCAAAATTCAAGAAAACCACAAACCAGGAACCAGGAACAGGCAAACTGGAAACAGGGAACAGGAACCAGCAAACAGGAAACGAGGAAAAAGAGGACAGCAAGCGCCAAACAGCTACAAGATACAGGATACAGCAAACAGTCCACAGCATACAGCTTACAGGTAGTAGCTTATAGCTACAGCGACAATACTCCAGCACTGACTGGAGGGCAAGGCAGGTCTAAATAGCAGCCGGCTGATTGACACCAGGTGTGGCAAGGTGCCAATCAGCCGCAGCAGAGGGGAAACAGCGCCCAGGGAGACAAGCAGGAAACTGATCCAAAATAAGAGTGCTGACAGGAAATAAAAACAAACAGAGGAAAAACCAAAACATAACTCAATCAATCAATCAATGTTTATTTATATTGCCCTAAATCACAAGTGTCTCAAAGGGCTGCACAAGCCACAACGTCATCCTTGGTACAGAGCCCACATACGGGCAAGGAAAAACTCACCCCAGTGGGACGTCGATGTGAATGACTATGAGAAACTTTGGAGAGGACCGCATATGTGGGTAACCCCCCGCCCCCTCTAGGGGAGACCGAAAGCAATGGATGTCGAGTGGGTCTGACATAATATTGTGAAAGTCCAGTCCACAGTGGATCCAACATATCAGCAAAAGTCCAGTCCACAGTGGGGCCAGCAGGAAACCGTCCCGATCGGAGACGGGTCAGCAGCGCAGAGATGTCCCCAACCGATGCACAGGCTAGCGGTCCACCCCGGGTCCCGACTCTGGACAGCCAGCACTTCATCCATGGCCACCGGACCTGTGCAACTCCCCCTCCACAAGGGAGAGGGGATCAGAGGAGAAAATAAAATAAACGGCAGATCAACTGGTCTGAAAACGGGGTCTATTCTATAACTAAACTGTCAGTGACAAACCTGACACTTCATCTTCCTTAGCCAAACTGCTCTGAGTTTTATATTGATATCAAAAAGTAAACACCATGGTTTTTTTTACATTACTTGTGTTTTTTTAGTGTCACAAAGGTATTACTTCAAAAACCATTCATGTGACATAGCACGTTGTTAATGTTTTATTGTGTATAGTTAAATACTATACAACATATTTCTGCTCAAACTCTTAATGGATCTGTCCCAATACAGCATCTACATGTACATATAAATGTAAATAACTTAAAAAAATAATATTAATAAAATAAAATAAAAATACCTCCCTCCATCAAAATGTAGAAATAGAGATAAAGGCATCATGTAATGACAAAAAGCTGACAAGGTGATGTTAATAAAGAAAAAAAAAAATAGTATTTGTTTTTAGATATATGAATAACATTTATCTATAGAGTTTTTATTAGACATTACAAATTACATGATGGTATAACGTTCACACCCAAACACTGCTTTACCTAACAATCAGTAATCATGATTTCAATATTGATAACAACAATCTTAATTATTACTTTGGCCTTAATTGGCAGCCCTAGATATCATACATGAACACTATTTTTATCTGTATGGAAAAGAAGTGCAGTTACGTCTTATGGCCATCAGGAGCCATCTCTCAATATATATATATATATATATATATATATATATATATATATATATATATATATATATATATATATATATATATATATATATATATATATATATATATATATATATATATATATATATATATATATACACATATATATATATATATATATATATATATATATATATATATATATATATATATATATATATATATATATATATATATATATATATATATATATATATATATATATATATATATATATATATATATATGTATATATACACACACACATACACGCATGCATGCTTTGGAACCCCTGCCTCGAAAGAAAATAAAGTTTGCCTTGGTGCCCTTCAAACTTGCCTTGGTTCCCTAAATAATGAGCCTTCCTTTAAGGCAACACTTGCCTTGACCTTAAAAAGTAAAAATTTGAGGCCCGTGTTTATATATATATATATATATATATATATATATATATATATATATATATATATATATATATATATATATATATATATATATATATATATATATATATATAACTAATGAATAATCATATTCGGTACTATACCGCCTCTAAAAAGTACCGGTCCACCACACCCCGCCCACCCATTGTAGTCACGTCGTGTCATTGCTGGTTTATGAGCAGAGGAGCATGTTCGGCAGCACACAATCACGGAGTACTTACAAGCAGACACAGTGTGTAGACTGAAAAAGGGAGAACGGACGCATTTTGGCTTAAAAACTAAGGATAAAGGTGAAGTTATAACACTGAAACGTCTTCAGGAAGAGGTCCTTTAAGAAAGTGGTCCCCAACCTTTTTGTAGCTGCGGACCGGTCAAAGCTAGAAAATTTGTCCCACGGACCGGGCTGCACAAGAAAAATATATGTATATATATATATTTTTTTTCATAAAGAAATACAATCATGTGTGCTTACGGACTGTATCCCTGCAGACTGTATTGATCTATATTGATATATAATGTATATATTGTGTTTTTTATGTTGATGTAATAAAAAAATAAAAAATAAATTTAAAAAAAATGTTTTTATTTTTTAATTTTTTACATTTCTTGGTCCGCGGACCGATTGGTACCCGGTGGTTGGGGACCACTGTTTAAGACATGGCTAGCTAGCTAGCGGCTAAAGTCCATCCGCAGTCTGCAGTGTTTTAGCTACATCTAAATCACTAATCCTTGTCTCCATGGCGACAAAGTAAGTTTCTTACAAGTATCATCCCTGCAGGACGAGGAATAGCTAAACATGCTTTATTACACACCATAGCTCACTGCTAATGACGCCATTCCTGAATGTAAACAAACGCCATGGGTGGATCTACACCTAACATCCACTGTTATGATACCAAGTACAGGAGCGTATTTGGTCAATACTACTATGATTAAATCAATATTTTTTAGCTCCACAAAATCTTTCGTTTTTTTAAAATTAATATTATGTTTATAAACTCAGGAAATATGTCCCTGGACACATGAAGATTTTGAATATGACCAATGTATGATTCAGTAACGACTTGGTATCAGATTGACACCCACATTTGTGGTATCATCCAAAACTAATGTAAAGCATCAAACAACAAAAGAATAAGTGATTATTACATTTGAACAGATGTTTAGATGTAACATCTTAAAACAGAAAGTAAGCAGATATTAACAGTAAATGAACAAGTAGATTAATAATTAATTTTCTACCACTTGTCCTTAATAATTTTGACAAAATAATAGAATGGAAAATGACACAATACGTTACTGCATATGTCAGCAGCTAAATTAGGAGCCTTTCTTTGCTAACTTATTACTAAAAGACAAGTTGTCTTGTTTGTTCACTATTTTATTTAAGGACAAACTTGCAATAAGAAACAAATGTCTGATGTATCGTAAGATTTTTTGTTAAAATAAAACCAATAATGCCATTTTTTGTGGTCCACTTTATTTCGAAAAGTACCAAAAATAACCAAAAAGTATCGAAATACTGATATTGGTATCGGGACAACACTAATATACATATACTTAAACACACATATATATATATATATATATATATATATATATATATATATATATATATATATATATATATATATATATATATATATATATATATATATATATATATATATATATATATATATATATATACATATATACATATATATATATATATATATATATATATATATATATATATATATATATATATATATATATATATATATATATATATATATATATATCTACATCTATATATATATATATATATATATATATATATATATATATATATATATATATCTACATCTATATATATATATATATATATATATATATATATATATATATATATACATATATATATATCTACATCTATATATATATATATATATATATATATATATATATACATCTATATATACATGCATATATACATATATATATATATATCTACATCTATATATACACACATATATACATATATACATACATATATATATATATATATATATACATATATACATATATACATATATATATATATATATATATATATATATATATATATATACATACATACATATACATATATATATATATATATATATATATATATATATATATATATATATATATATATATATATACATACATATATATATATATAGATGCATATATATATATATATATATATATATATTATATTATATATATATATATATATATATATATATATATATATATATATATATATATATATATATATATATATATATATATATATATATATATATATATATATATATATATATATATATATATATATATATATATATATATATATCCATCCATCCATCTTCTTCCGCTTATCCGAGGTCGGGTCGCGGGGGCAGCAGCCTAAGCAGGGAAACCCAGACTTCCCTCTCCCCAGCCACTTCGTCCAGCTCTTCTCGGGGGATCCCGAGGCGTTCCCAGGCCAGCCGGGAGACATAGTCTTCCCAACGTGTCCTGGATCTTCCCCGTGGCCTCCTACCGGTCAGACGTGCCCTAAACACCTCCCTAGGGAGGCGTTCGGGTGGCATCCTGACCAGATGCCCGAACCACCTCATCTGGCTCCTCTCGATGTGGAGGAGCAGCGGCTTTACTTTGAGCTCCCCCCGGATGGCAGAGCTTCTCACCCTATCTCTAAGGGAGAGCCCCGCCACCCGGCGGAGGAAACTCATTTCGGCCGCTTGTACCCGTGATCTTGTCCTTTCGGTCATAACCCAAAGCTCATGACCATAGGTGAGGATGGGAACGTAGATCGACCGGTAAATTGAGAGCTTTGCCTTCCGGCTCAGCTCCTTCTTCACCACAACGGACCGATACAGCGTCCGCATTACTGAAGACGCCGCACCGATTCGCCTGTTGATCTCACGATCCACTCTTCCCTCACTCGTGAACAAGACTCCGAGGTACTTGAACTCCTCCACTTGGGGAAGGGTCTCTTCCGCAACCTGGAGATGGCACTCCACCCTTTTCCGGGCGAGAACCATGGACTCGGACTTGGAGGTGCTGATTCTCATCCCAGTCGCTTCACACTCAGCTGCGAACCGATCCAGTGAGAGCTGAAGATCCTGGCCAGATGAAGCCATCAGGACCACATCATCTGCAAAAAGCAGAGACCTAATCCTGCAGCCACCAAACCAGATCCCCTCAACGCCTTGACTGCGCCTAGAAATTCTGTCCATAAAAGTTATGAACAGAATCGGTGACAAAGGGCAGCCTTGGCGGAGTCCAACCCTCACTGGAAATGTGTCCGACTTACTGCCGGCAATGCGGACCAAACTCTGGCACTGATCATACAGGGAGCGGACTGCCACAATCAGACAGTCCGATACCCCATACTCTCTGAGCACTCCCCACAGGACTTCCCGAGGGACACGGTCGAATGCCTTCTCCAAGTCCACAAAACACATGTAGACTGGTTGGGCAAACTCCCATGCACCCTCAAGGACCCTGCCGAGAGTATAGAGCTGGTCCACAGTTCCATGACCAGGACGAAAACCACACTGTTCCTCCTGAATCCGAGGTTCAACTATCTGGCGTAGCCTCCTCTCCAGCACACCTGAATAGACCTTACCGGGAAGGCTGAGGAGTGTGATCCCACGATAGTTAGAACACACCCTCCGGTTCCCCTTCTTAAGAGGAACCACCACCCCGGTCTGCCAATCCACAGGTACCGCCCCCGATGTCCACGCGATGCTGCAGAGTCTTGTCAACCAAGACAGCCCCACAGCCTTAAGGAGCTCCGGGCGGATCTCATCCACCCCCGGGGCCTCTCCACCGAGGAGCTTTTTAACTACCTCAGCAACCTCAGCCCCAGAAATAGGAGAGCCCACCACAGATTCCCCAGGCACTGCTTCCTCATAGGAAGACGTGTTGGTGGGATTGAGGAGGTCTTCGAAGTATTCCCTCCACCGATCCACAACATCCGCAGTCGAGGTCAGCAGAATACCATCCTCACCATACACGGTGTTGATAGTGCACTGCTTCCACTTCCTGAGGCGGCGGATGGTGGTCCAGAATCGCTTCGAAGTCGTCCGGAAGTCGTTTTCCATGGCTTCCCCGAACTCCTCCCATGTCAGAGTTTTTGCCTCCGCGACCGCTGGAGTCCTATGAGCCAAAAGAACCCGATAGGACTCATTCTTCAGCTAGACGGCATCCCTCACCGCCGGTGTCCACCAACAGGTTCTAGGATTACCGCCACGACAGGCACCAACTACCTTGCGGCCACAGCTCCAATCAGCCGCCTCGACAATAGAGGCGCGGAACATGATCCATTCGGACTCAATGTCCAGCACCTCCCTCGTGACATGTTCAAAGTTCTTCCAGAGGTGGGAATTGAAACTCTCTCTGACAGAGGCTCTGCCAAACGTTCCCAGCAAACCCTCACTATTCGTTTGGGCCTTACAGGTCTGTCCGGCATCCTCCCCCACCATCACAGCCAACTGCGATATATACACACTGTTGGCGCGTTAACACACCTTTTGTGTCTTTTTACGCATTGAAATCAGAAAGGACGCACTTTTTTTTTTACCGAGTCCCGCGTGTTATTGTTTTCGTAATGGCGAGCAATAAACCCAAGAACAGAAGCTTCAATGAAAAGTGGCTTCAGGAGCCACTTTTCAGCAAATGGCTCACTTATGATGATGGAAAGCTGTTTTGCACGCCATGTAAACGAGCTAAGCGAAAGAACATCTTTACGATTGGGTGCACTGATTTTCAAAGATCCAGCCTCACCAGGCACCAAGAAACATCATGTTACAGCTTTCCTGCTTGTCGGCTCCCAGACAGTGGCCGAGGAGCGCAGAGGAGACGTTCCCTCCAGGGCTGATGTATGTCGGGGGTAACACCCTCCACTTTACCCGGTAGTAGGTCACTACAGTTCCTGTCTTTGGTCGGAATGACAAGGCCGTCGATTTTCTACAACTATTTATGTTTTCCACAAAGCCAACCGGACATCCACCATGTTAGTAACACTCCTGAACATGCTAGCGCTCCGTCTCCTAACTTGCCCACTCACTTACACATGTCACTCACCCCACATATTGCCATTCTTAAAGGGCAACAGCTTATGGCCATCACGCAGCCAGAGATGAAATGCTAGAGGCATTGAGTGCCACTGTATTAAATAACACTGAAACTAACTTGCAAAATTCTGAGTTTGTTTGCATTATTAGCCATGAAAGTGTAGATGTGGTGTTTTGTGACTGATGATCTACATACAGGTGAGAATAATCAATTCAAAGTGTCATATGCACACTGAAAAAAGTGACTTTTTGGTGCTGTAAACTCTATTAGAGTAACTGTCATAATTTATACCTAGTATTTTTAACATTCAGTAAGAACTAGAGTTTCTTAAGTAAAATTAAACATTTTATTAACGTAATACATGAATTATGGGGGAAGAGTAAGTTTTACTTATGTTTCCTCATACTATTTAAATGTTTAATAGTTTTTAAAACACACATTTACTGACAGAAGCGCCAGAGGTCTTTGAGAGCATCAGCTTGCGATTACAAAGAGACTTCGCTGGCAGTTTTCTTTCTTTTCTTTTTTTTTGACAAGAAGCTAGTTATCGGTGTGAAGCCCACAGCAACATGTTTTTGTAAGTCAATGAAAGAATGGATTGTTCATTACAACTTCTACTCGCAAATAAATCTGTCATGTGTTAATTGTTTTATTTAGCTAGACAAAACTAAATGTTCATTAATGTTTATGATGTAGTTTATTTCTTATTAAAATATTTTTCCATCAACAGGAAGCAAATCAGAACAGAACATAATTCTCATAATTCAGGCAAGTAGAAAATAATGTATGCATTATATTGCTTTGTTATTTTCCCTTATTCATCCATCATAATGTAATATTAAAATTGTGGCTGAATATTTTAGACCATTGTTTTAATGCCACAAATTGTGTCTCTTCATTTTCAGGGTGCCCTTTGGAGGTGCCAGTGGACTTTGTGGACAGTTGGAGTTGAGGGCTAGGGAGAGGAGGTCGAGGAGAAATTCATCAGGGAGAAAGAGTAGGCCTCTTGTGGTATGAGATGGTCGTGCAAACGATGCAATTTTAGGTCATCAAAACGTTTAGAGCTTATAAAACATTATATTGAAGCATCCACACACTAGTCAAGGCCGATCACTACCCTGCTTGTACTCAGATTGTCCTTGTTTATTTAAAAGTTGGGGGGCACTTCATGCACATTTGTCTAGAAATCATACACAGACTCAACAGTTAGGGCAGATAGTTTCATTTTCGTGTCTTGTATGTAATTCATGTAATTTTAACACAGAGAAACAATATTTTGAACACCTCGGGACTCATCTGAAAAAGCACGAAACTGTTAATTGTGTTTTTAAAGATTGTGACTACAGTACGAATATATATTCAACTTTTGCTTCACATAAAAGTACGAAGCACAATACTCACTGCATTGAAGATTTTAAAAATACTGTATTCCAGACACATTCAAGTCAGGCAAGTGAGGTAACAGAGGGTAGTAGTTTGATTGAAAGTGAAGTTACTTCTGATGAAACATTTGTCCAAGAGGGTGAAGATTTAGTCCAGGCTATTGTTGATGACCTTGGTTCCTTATTGCTTAAATTAGACCGTATATTCAATGTGCCTAGAAGATGTATAGATGAGATTGTAGAGGAGCTTCAATTTATTACTTGCTCAGCATCTGCACCTGTTATTAAAAATATTGTCCATAGTACATTACAAAACCATAACTGCACTGTTGAAGAAGTGGTGATCACAGATTTAGTAAAAAGCCTTTGCCAGTTAAATCCTCTTAGTGTAGCCTTTAGTGGAGAAGGCCCTCTTGGCACGGCATACAAGAGAAATTGTTATTTAAAAGAACATTTCTCTATTGTTGCACCTGTTGAGTATATACTAGATGCAAAAGAAGGAAAGACCTTTCAGTATATACCTATTTTGCAATCATTGTCACAAGTTCTGAAAAATAGTGACATGCAGGAGAAGGTTTTGAAAAGTGTAAGACATTGTAGTTCTTCATGTCAATACACTAGTTTTCATGATGGTACCCACTTCAAGGAAAACACATTTCTTTGTGTAGAAGAGTTAAGGCTTTCACTCCTACTTTACTGTGATTACTTTGAAATATGCAATCCATTAGGAACATCTCGTAAGAAGCACAAGGTAACAGGTGTTTACTGGGTGTTTGCTGATATTACGTCTGTATTGAGGTCTACATTATCATCTATTTACTTATCTGTTTTGTGCAAGGCAGACGACATTAAGAAATTTGGTTATCCCCAAGTGCTAGATCCATTGTTAAGTGATTTGAAAATACTTGAAGAAGATGGTCTTTTTGTGCCCTGTTTAGGAAAAATAATAAAGGGCACTGTTTTTTCTGTGATTGCCGATAACCTTGGTGCCCACTCAGTTGGGGGGTTTATTGAAAGTTTCAGTGGGTCACACGTTTGTAGATTTTGTGTAGGAGAGAGAGCCCAGTTTCAGGAATTTGAGGTCAGGACAGGAGCATTCCCAGGTAGAACAAAAGAGCATCACAAGTTGGACATTGAAGCAGCATTCACTAGTAACACTCATAGTCGTGGAGTTAAAGGACAGTGTACCATTACTGAAAGATTAAATAATTTTCATGTGACAACAGGTTACCCACCTGAGGTATTACATGATTTACTTGAGGGTATTGTACCTTTAGAACTGGCATTGTGTTTAGATATTTTGATGAAGAAAAAAGATTTCTCTCTTGAAGAGCTCAATAAAATAATCAAACAGTTTCCATACAAGTGGAAAGACAGGACAAATTGTCCCCAAGTTATACCACCAACATTTGCCTCCCGTAAAACCATTGGTGGTAATGCAACTGAAAATTGGTGCTTATTGAGGCTACTTCCACTTATGATTGGCTCCAAAGTAGAGGAAGAAGAACAAGCATGGCAGTTGTTGATGACACTCAAAGATCTTGTTGAGCTGGTTATGTCACATACTCACACAGATGAAAGCATTGGTTTCCTCGATAGCCTGATTTCTGAGCACAGACAGAGATTTAACAGTGTTCTTCCACAAGCGAACCTGATCCCAAAACACCACTTTGTAGAGCACTATCCCCAGCTCATCAAATCATTTGGCCCACTAGTGTCTTTATGGACAATGAGGTTTGAAGGAAAGCACCGATTCTTTAAGAAGATTGTAAGACAGACTAGTTGCTTTCGGAACATTTTAAAGTCTATGGCAAGCAAACACCAGTCCATGATCGCATGCCATCTCCATGCTTCAGTTGTAAAAAAGCCTGCCGTGTATGTATCAAAGATGTCAAGAGTTCCATTAGAAGTTGTAAATGAGAACGTACAGGAATTTCTATCACAGAAATTTCCTGAGGAGACAGGTGTTAATTTGACCAACCAGGCAGAATTTCAGGGCACCAGTTACAATGTTGGCATGATGTTGGTATATGGCTCCACATCTGGGTTGCCTGACTTTGCTGAAATACTACAAATCATCATTGTGCATGACACCTTAGTGTTTGTAGTGAAACTGCAAAGTGCATGGTACTCTGAGCATTTTAAATGTTTCAAGTTGGAGTCCACAAGAGTTGTCAAAGTAATTGAGCTGTCACAACTCACTGACACATACCCATTGGCTACTTATGCAGTGGAAGGCGATAGCATGGTTTCTTTGAAACACCACATCTGCTTGTCAAACTAGGTAAAGTAACCCACGTCCTTCCTACATGTTTTTCTATCTATTTCTTCAGTTGACGGGTAGAGCTTCACTGTGCAGAAGCAGATGATATTTTAAGATTTTTAACAGAAACTGGGATTTTTGTGGGGGAAAAAAACATCAGACACAAATAATATTATTTTCTGTTTTTGTTGATGTTGCCCAAAAGTGATAATTCTACTTTAAGTTTATTATTGATGTCATAGTGCACACAAGCACCACTCTTTCTTTACAGCCTCAATAATCAACATAAAATAGAATTAGATTTTTTTTTTTTGATGATTTCCTGTTTTGTAAAAATATTATTTTTTTTATACTTTGTCTGATTTGTGAAGGTCATGTATTATTCAGGGTGTGAAAATATATTATTTGTTTTTTAGTACTTTTTTAAATTATTTGTTATCACACCATGTCTTCTTTTTTTCTCTCTTGCAGTTCTGCTTGCCCAAGACTGTGATCATGTCTGCCCCAACTCAACTACGTGTTGTTATTGAAGAGACACAAGTTTACAAGTTAACCCTACCAGATGGAATCCCTAGCACTGTAGACGAACTTTTGGCAGCTGCGCAGAATCATTTTAAACTTGAAAGGAATTACACTGTAATGCACATGGACAAAGATTTCGATAATCAATTCTTCACACTAACATCAACCGATGTGGTTAATGACAAGGACACAATCAAACTAGTTCAAACAGAACCATCTGTAATTTTGACATTGACTTCTATGCTGACTTCAAAGAGAGATGGCCTGCTTTGTTTTGTGAAGCTAAGGTAGGTGATTCTATAAAGCCTTAAACATTTCATTTGCTTTATTGAGCTGTAACAATAATTAATGAATAAATTTTTTTTTCAAACATGTACATCTATATAAAAATAATATTGATGTACTTGTGAATCTTTTGTCCATTCAGATCAAGGAGGAATTCAGGAGAATAACTACCATTCCCCTAGAGCGAACCTTCATGCACAAACTGGACGAACACACACCAAAACGTATTACCCTGATGAAAGCCAAAGGAGGTGCCGTGGGGATCAAGATGAGGCCGCTCTTGGACAGACTGAGTCAGGTGTGCTTGTTTTGCTTGTTCATACAGTATGTTTTACAGGGAGCTGGACCTACTTTTTTTCTCACTCACAGACACATACAGTATACACATACAGGACAAGCCTCACACTTGGTAGATTCCATGCCCTTGCACGCTCTGGGTCCATGCACTTAAAACACGAGCAAATATATGCACTTGTGTTTTCACTTGACAGTTCATTGTGTATGTATAATGATAAATAAATGATAAATGGGTTATACTTGTATAGCGCTTTTCGACCTTCAAGGTACTCAAAGCGCTTTGACAGTATTTCCACATTCACCCATTCACACACACATTCACACACTGATGTCGGGAGCTGCCATGCAAGGCGCTAACCAGCAGCCATCAGGAGCAAGGGTGAAGTGTCTTGCCCAAGGACACAACGGACGTGACTAGGATGGTAGAAGGTGGGGATTGAACCCCAGTAACCAGCAACCCTCCGATTGCTGGCACAGCCACTCTACCAACTTCGCCACGCCGCCCCTAAAATGTACTTAAAATTTTGAGTAAAATGATGTTCTGCCGATGAAAAACAAGTAGACTTTACTTAATTTGTTTAAATAAATATAACTTAAAACTTGGATGTAATTAAGTAACTGTTACTTAATATCTTCACAACTGTTATGTTATATGGTAAGTAGAATTTACTTGATACTGGCAAGTGAGTGTTACTTGATATTGCTGCATTACATTTTACTTAAATCATTTGCGTGCAAATACTTACAATAGTTTTTAAAAGTAAATCTTATGAGTTATTTTTTTCAGTGCATGTATGCCCTGGCACACAATTATCATCAACTCATGACCGAAGCAAAAAACGTTTTAAACTTTTATACTGAAATAAATACACCTACAACTTATTGAAATGAAAATATAGAAAAAATACCAGCAGCGGTAAGGTTTAGATCCACGAAGGAAAGAAGAAAGTGAATTAATGTTTATAACTGAATACATTTACATATGCATAAAATTTTTTTTTCTTTTGTATTATTTTTTTAATGAATTAAGTAACGTTTATGACATCCTTTTTCCAAAACACAATATAGAATGTGAGTTATAACAGGATAATGCATACATTTATCATTTGTTTTCAAAATCGTTACAAAAAAGTGGGACCCAAAAAATTTACTGTGGGACCCCATGTGGAAAATTCCTAGCGCCAACACTGTACACACACACACACACACACACACACACACACACACACACACACACACACACACACACACACACACACACACACATATATATATATATATATATATATATATATATATATATATATATATATATATATATATATATATATATATATATTAGGGCTGTGGATCTTTGGGTGTCCCACGATTCGATTCAATATCGATTCTTGGGGTCATGCTTAGATTCAAAATCAATTTTTTTTCAATTCAACACGAGTCTCGATTCAAAAACGATGCTCTATTCATTCAATAAATCACACTTGCCAACCCTGAGACCTCCAATATCGGGAGGTGGGGGGTACGGGGTGGTTGGGGGGGCGTGGTTGGGGGCGTGGTTATTTACAGCTAGAATTCACCAACTCGAGTATTTCATATATATTTCATATATATATATATATATATATATGTATGAAATACTTGACTTTCAGTGAATTCTAGCTATATATATATATATATATATATTTATTTATTTTATTTATTTAAAAGAAATACTTGAATTTCAGTGTTCCGGTGGCTCTCCATTAGATGGCAGTATTGTCCTGTTTAACTTCTCCGTTCATGATGAGTATATCATTTCGGCCACCGTGTTCAATGGAGAAGTCTGTTCTACATATTTACAGGCAACATACACCTTCCCCTTCGAACTGTCCTGAATGAACTGAAATTCTTGTTTCCATTCGTTTGAATTCGTTAGGCAAGCTGTTTATATTGTGTGAAAGCGGACGTGAGAACAGGCTGTCCCCACTCAGTCTCAGGTCCGCATTGAGCTGGAGGGGGCGTGGCCTCCAGCTCCGGCTGAATACCGGGAGTTTGTCGGGAGAAAATCTCTGCCGGGAGGTTGTCGGGAGAGGCGCTGAATACCGGGATTCTCCCGCTAAAAACGGGAGGGTTGGCAAGTATGCAATACATAGGATTTCAGCAGGAACTACCCCAGTCTGCTGATATGCAAGCAGAGTAGTAGATTTTTGTAAAAAGCTTTTGTAATTGTAAAGGACAATGTTTTATCAACTGATTGCAATAATGTAAATTTGTTTTAACTATTAAATAAACCAAAAATATGACTTATTTTATCTTTGTGAAAATATTGGACACCGTGTGTTGTCAAGCTTATGAGATGCGATGTAAGTGTAAGCCACTGTGACACTATTGTTAATTTTTTTTATAAGTGTCTATGTGGAGAGGGGCGTGGTTCATGCGTTCCCTGCGGGCGGGGTGTGTGCAGGGGCCGGCCATGAAGCGGCAGACAGGTGAGTGGATATCTCAGTTGGAACGAGTTATCTAATCACCTGTTCCTTTATTAGCAGCGTCGGAGACCATGAGGGGGTGGTGTGGGCTGGAGAGCACAAGAGCGACACCACGAGAGCGGTGCTGAAAAGCAGAGGTGAGGACACCAAGGAGGAGCTGAACAGCCAACTGACACGTGTGTGCAATAATAATTAAAACTATTGTAAACCGCCGCAGCAGAGTGTTGTGCCCTTTCCTGTGGTCCCAGAAGAACCCGATACAGAGGTCTTGTCACAGTGGCACCCAACAAGGCGGACCACAGAGATGTCGACAACATCCCCGCTGGAGGCGCTGGGCCAAGTACTGGCCGAGGTGTCAACGGCAAGTGGGCAGCAGACACAGGTGCTGCAGGCACTGATGGACAGAGCAGAGGCGGCGGGAGGAATGTCCTCCATGAAGCGCATGGTGGAGGGGGAGGACCCCCAGACATTCCTCGATGTCTTCGAGGCCACGGCGACATCGTGCAGGTGGCTGGAGGAGGAATGGGGCGCGAAGCTGCTGCCGCTCCTGGTGGGGGAGGCGCAGCGGGCGGCGGTGAGTCTCCCGGCATACGCTCGCATGCAGTATGCAAACTTGCGCTGCGCAATACTGGACCGGGTCGGCAGCAGCCCCGAAGACCATCGCCGGAAGTTCCGGGCCATGATGTTGGGGCCAGGGGACTGGCCCTTCGTGCTGGCGTTCCAGCTACGAGAAGCAGCAACCCGTTGGCTCCAGCCCAACGGACTGGATCCAAAAATGCTGGAGGCAATCGTGCTGGAGCAATTCATGGAGGCCATCCCAGCCAGGACCTCCGCATGGGTACGTTACCACAGCCCCACAGACGTCAACTCTGCGGTGAAACCGGCGGAGGAACACCTGGCGGTCCAGCGGGAGACGGCAACCAGGAAGGCCGAGGGACCCACACCAGAACCCCGCCGGCGACTTGCCCCGTGATGGGGGGGGGGGGTTGGAGGGGGAGCCTCTGCAGCGGCGACCACGCCAGCCTGAGCCACCCGGAGCCACCCGGAGCCAGCGAACAGGTTCCCCACATGGACATAAAAAAAGAACACGCACCCACACGCACCCAGAGACACACGACAAGGGGGGGACACGGGGTGATAATATCTCTACAATTTGTGCATTCCAGGATGCCGACGCTGCGGGGAGAGTGCTTCCCTCGCAGATGGCACCTCAAACACCAGGGCCGGTGTGCTGGAGGTGCAGACAGCCCAGACACGTGCGCCGGGAGTGCTCCATGATGGAGGTGGGGCAGGTGATGCGGGTTGTCGGGCCTCCAGCACACGCCCCCGATCTGGGGGAGACGTACTGTGTCCCGGTAAGGGTACAAGGGGGTACATATCGGGCGATGGTGGATTCGGGCTGCAAACAGTCCATGATCCACCAAAACCTGGTATGACCCGGGGCGTTGAGGCGGGCGACACGGGTGAAAATTAGGTGTATTCATGGGGATGTGCACGAGTACCCTATTGTGCCAGTGGAAATTTTATATGAGGAACAAAAGCATAAGGTCAAGGTTGCCGTAAGCGCGCACCTTACGCACCCCGTAATTCTAGGGACGAATTGGACGGGATTTAACCATTTGGTGACACAATGTGTGGGAGAGCGTTCACGGGCAGTCGGCGAGGGGACTATCCGCGCGGTTCTCAGCGGTGACGCGGCTTCATCTGGTACTGCCGAGCGGGAACCGGTGGGGGCTTCGCGGGAGGCCCCCCGGTGGCAACCTACTGAGGACTTTCCCCTCGAGCAGTCCCGTGATGAAACCTTGCGCGAGGCCTGGGACCAGGTGGATTACATTGACGGTCAGCTGGTGCGCCCGGGGAAAGCGTGGGTATTCCCCCATTTTTCAATTATTCTGGATAGATTATACAGAGTGAGCCGTGACACTCAAACCGGGGAGGAACACACCCATTTGATGGTGCCAAAACGCCGCCGGGAAATGGTCTCCAGGCGGCGCATTTTAATCCCATGTCTGGCCACTTAGGGTATGATAAAACACTTAATCGGGTCATGGTCCGTTTCTATTGGCCGGGCCTCCGGGCAGACGTGCGCTGTTGGTGCACTGCCTGCCCGGACTGCCAGCTGGTGAACCCAGCGGCCACCCCAAAGGCGCCCTTGCGCCCATTACCGCTCATGGAGGTCCCGTTCAAGAGAATTGGGATGGACCTCATCGGACCATTTCACCCGAGCACACGGGGATACCGCTTTGTGTTAGTCCTGGTGGCTTATGCAACGCGTTATCCCGAAGCAGTGCCCTTGCGCTCTATCTCTGCCAAGAGTGTTGCGCAAGTGCTGTTTCAGGTCATCTCCCGAGTTGGAATCCCGAAAGAGATTCTGACTCACCAGGGCATGTCTTTTATGTCGCGCACGATAAAGGAACTCTATGGGTTACTGGGAATTAAAGCGATCCGCACCAGCGTATATCATCCGCAAACAGATGGGCTGGTGTAGAGAATAAATAAAACGCTGAAAACCATGATCTGTATATTTATGCACGAGGACAAACAGAATTGGGATAAATGGTTGGACCCCCTAATGTTTGCGATGCGGGAGATACCCCAGGCCTCAGTTGGTTTTGCACCTTTCGAGTTATTGTACGGCCGGAGGCCTCGCGGAGTGCTGGACGTCATTAAAGAAAGCTGGGAGGAGGCTCCAAGCTCCAGCAAAAATGAAATTCAGTACGTCATGGACATGCGAGCAAAACTCCACAAGGTGGGGCACTCGTCACGGGAGAATTTGCTCCGTGCCCAAGAGCGTCAGCGGTGCACGTATAACAGGGGGACCCAACTACGAAAAGTACTTGTATTGCTTCCAACCTCAAACTCCAAATTACTTGCAAAGTGGCAGGGACCCTTTGAGGTCACACGGCAAGTGGGGGATGTCGATTACGAGGTTCGGCGCTCGGACCGACGCGGAGACACGCAGATTTACCATCTGAACCTGCTGAAGGCATGGAAAGAGGCGGAGCCTGTTTCCATGGTGCCAGTACTGAGGGATGAGGAGGAGTTGGGGCCGAAGGTCCCGCGCTCTGGCCCGGCCCCTCAGCTGTCCTGTGGCGACCAGCTCACATTGGCGCAGAGAGCGGAGTTTGCTGAGTTACAGCGGCGCTACTCGGGTGTGTTCTCCTCGCGGCCCGGTCGCACGGATCTCATCCGACATCATATTGAGACCAGCCCGGGGGTTACGGTGCGGTCTCGGCCATATCGGCTTCCCGAACACAAGCGCAAAGTGGTTCGGAAGGAATTAAAAACCATGCTTGAGTTGGGTGTAATAGAAGAATCTCACAGCGCGTGGTGCAGTCCCATTCTGGTTGAGAAGAGGGATGGGACTGTGCGGTTCTGTGTGGATTACCGCAGGGTGAATGAACAATTATTGTTTGACGCGTACCCAATGCCT
>NC_084733.1:61560765-61568265 GCF_033978785.1 Entelurus aequoreus | reverse complement strand
ATGATAGACAAAATTCCCAAAAAATTGCAGTTCCCCTTTAAATGGATATGGAAATGTTTTATTATCTTACCATATTTATGCATATAGGACGTATGTGTCTAATTCAAGAGGGAATTATACTCATTTTAACAGCAAGATCATAATCTCTTGTAAATATTAAATGTATGATTTCATTTTTTGGCATTTTTTGGCAAAGCTGTAATGTTTTAAAAGTATTGTGTATGTTTACTAGCGCTATTTTTATGATTTGCTTGTAAAAAGCAGTGTGACTCTTGGTTGTAATGGTGCAGACCCCACCCTGGACCTGACTGAGCACCCAGTCATAACATACTGACTAGGGGACCAACAGAAAAGTGCCATGGCATAAAAGTCCTTACAAAAATAACAGTAAGACAGCAAAGTACAGAAAACAAAGTGTAACATAAGGAACTAGGTGAGCTGCACCGAGTGAGGGGTAATCAGTAGTGGACCCTCCTAATAATACCTAAAAAACATCATCCCTTTTCTTCTGTGTGACGGGACTCTGGTGTCCACCAGGCAGAGTCAGGATGGTGACCAGGTGGTATTTATTGTGCCAAGACCAACCACAGTGCAAAAACAATAACACCACGGGGAAAAACCAGCAAATGTTAATTATTTAAAAAAAATGCAATTAGAAAAAATAAGTAAAAACATGTAATTATGCAATGGACAATAGAAGGAATCAGCATTTTACAGAGGTTGACTTGTGCTTTTATTACCGATTATTTTTTTGGAAACCGAATTTTTCAATTTTGTGAACTGAATTTTTTCACATCAAATTGTTCTGACAATTTAATTAAATAAAAATGTTGTGGACAAAATTAGTATTGAAACATTCAGTTTGTTAAAATTCAGTGTATAAAAATTTATGCCAGAAATATTTGTAGCTTTAAAAGTCAAGACCCACTTCCGCTAAATTAAGACTAAAGCACCTCATTGGATGGTTCTAAGACAGGATCAATTGCTTCAGTCTTGACTTACCCGAAGTGGGTCTTGACTTTTGAAGCAACGACTATATCTGCATGGAATTTTCATACACTGAATTTTCACGTTTTCTGTTTTGTAAAGGTGAATTCAGCAGAAATAAATCAGAGTAATTATTAGTAAAAATTACACATTTTGCATCATGTTTTGCAAGTATTTTAATTGGTTTGTGTACTTTTTCATATTTACACTGTGCTTGCTAACTCCTGCAATAAAATGTTCTTGAGTAGTTCAAAAATGCTGCAGTGGACTTTAAAGCCCCACTCAAGAACTTTCATTTTGGCGGCACCAGTTGGACCAAAGCCGTAGTGTTTTGCCAGAAGACGACCACATTTCCCATGATGCCTAGCGCATATAGCGTCACACTGACATGATGTCCGCTGTAATGTTTGCAAGAATTTTAGGTCTCTAACGGCTATGCTGATGTTAAATAGCAGACACTACTAAGAATGTATTGGGGTGGATGCAGGTCCGAATCAAAGAAAGACCGGAGGGAGAGTTTTTTTGAAAGAAGAAGAGTGGAACTATCAAGCAGGTGGCTATTTATAGCTACCACGCACAGTTCCATCCATCCGTTTTCTACCGCTTGTCCCCTTTGGGGTCGCGGGGGTCTATCTCAGCACAGTTATGATAGCTAACATAAGCATTATCATTTTGATTTGAGCATCGGAAGTCACTTAGTAGTTTAGCAGGAACAGAGCCAAGGCAGCATCGGCCTGAAATCCCTCCTCGTGTTCGAGCTCACACCAGCCAATGAAAGCCGGGCCAATGATGATCCTGACTGTCCTTTTAGCTCCGTGTTTCTTTTTTTGTCTCCTCAGACAAAACTTTTAGTTTCTTTGGTTGTTTTGGAGCTTCGGCCACGATAGCAGTAATTGCACGTAGGCGTTCTTCTTCTTCTTCTTTTATTTTTCTGGTGGCACAGAGATGTCCGCATTGACTTCCATCTTTTTAACGAATGGGGAAAGGGGAAGTGACTTATGCCGTAAAGCAAGTCAGCACAAATAGTTTCTTCTGCATCACAACACTTTTAAAGGCCTACTGAAACCCACTACTACCGACCACGCAGTCTGATAGTTTATATATCAATGATGAAATCTTAACATTGCAACACATGCCAATACGACTGGGTTAACTTATAAAGTGCAATTTTAAATTTCCCGGGGAACTTCCGGTTGAAAACGTGTATGTATGATGACGTTTGCGCGTGACCTCAATGGTTGAAACGGAAGTATTCGGACACATTGTATCACAATACAAACAGCTCTGCTTTCATCGCAAAATTCCACAGTATTCTGGACATCTGTGTTGGTGAATCTTTTGCAATTTGTTTAATGAACAATGGAGACTGCAAAGAAGAAAGCTGTAGGTGGGATCGGTGTATTAGCGGCTGGCTGCAGCAACACAACCAGGAGGACTTTAACTTGGATAGCAGACGCGCTATCCGACGCTAGCTGCCGACCGCATCGAAGATCGGGTGAAGTCCTTCGTCGCGCCGTCGATCGCTGGAACGCAGGTGAGCACGGGTGTTGATGAGCAGATGAGGGCTGGCGTAGGTGGAGCGCTAATGTTTTTATCATAGCTCTGACGAGGTCCCGTAGCTAATTTAGCTTCAATGGCGTCATTAGCAACAGCATTGCTAGGCTTCGACAGGCGGCACAGCATTAACCGTATAGTTACAGATCCAGTGTTTGGTTCGGTGTCTCCTGATAGTAGTATTGTTGATCTTCTGTCTATCCTTCCAGTCAGGGGCTTATTTATTTTGTTTCTATCTGCATTTAAGCACGATGCTATCACGTTAGCTCCGTAGCTAAAGTGCTTCACCGATGTATTGTCGTGGAGATAAAAGTCACTGTGAATGTTCATTTCGCGTTCTCGACTCTCATTTTCAAGAGGATATAGTATCCGAGGTGATTTAAAATATAAATCTGTGATCCACAATAGAAAAAGGAGAAAGTATGGAATCCAATGAGCACTTTTACCTAAGTTACGGTCAGAGCGAAAAAAGATACGTCCTGCACTGCACTCTAGTCCTTCACTCTCACGTTCCTCACCCACGAATCTTTCATCCTCGCTCAAATTAATGGGGTAATCGTCGCTTTCTCGGTCAAAATCGCTCTCGCTGCTGGTGTAAACAATGTGCAGATGTGAGGAGCCCTTCAACCTGCGACGTCACGCTACTTCCGGTACAAGCAAGGCTTTTTTTATCAGCGACCAAAAGTTGCGAACTTTATCGTCGATGTTCTCTACTAAATCTTTTCAGCAAAAATATGGCAATATCGCGAAATGATCAAGTATGACACATAGAATGGATCTGCTATCCTCGTTTAAATAAAAAAAATTCATTTCAGTAGGCCTGTAAAGAGATTTTATTAGTTCTTCCACCAATTTTTTCTGAGCCACCAAACTATTTTTCTTAAATCATGTTGTTTTGTATTTTGTTTCTTTATATTTCGTTTACTTACACTTTAGTAAAAGAACTCTAACTTAATATTGTCTGTTTATTTAAAAGGTGTCAGTGTGGAAATATACTCTCATACATACGTCATCAGCCTGATTTGCATAAAGTACTTGAACCGTTAAATGCAGTGGACAAACAAAGCACACAGGTCTACAGGAAACAATAGTTCCAGGAACTAAAGGTTCCAGCAACTTTAAGTTCCTGAACTTTTGGTGGAAAAAGGCCTATTATTATTTATACTATTTGTTCCTTTTGAGTATTTATTGGACTGATGTGGACCAGCGAGTTAATATGGAATGTGATTCCGTTTTTTGTCCAATGTAGTTTGATACTGTGTTTTTTACAACTGCAGTTTATTTTGTCCATTTTTTTGCTGTTTTTGCACTGTGGTTTTGTTGTTGTTGCACAATACATATGACCTTAAGCATGTCAACCAGACTCTGCCTGATGGTGACTAGAGTCCCGTCACATTCTGTAAAATCCATCCAACGTTTAAAAAGTTTTTACGTGCACTATTCTTAGAGTTTTTGCCCTACAGCAGTGGTTCTTAACCTTGTTGGAGGTACCGAACCCCACCGGTTTCATATGCGCATTCACCGAACCCTTCTTTAGTGAAAAATAAAAACTTTTTTTTTTTCAAATTCAAGACAAAGTTATATGTTTTTGGTAACACTTTAGTATGAGGAACATATTCTAAGTAACAGAGACTTAATTTAGAGTTTTTTGGACACTA
This sequence comes from Entelurus aequoreus, assembly GCF_033978785.1. Taxonomy (NCBI): domain Eukaryota; kingdom Metazoa; phylum Chordata; class Actinopteri; order Syngnathiformes; family Syngnathidae; genus Entelurus; species Entelurus aequoreus. Next base: position 61,564,066 of record NC_084733.1, on the reverse strand, counting down.
GGGGAACATATTTTAAGTAACAAAGACTTAATTTAGAGTTTTTTGGACACTAAGGGAACATATTCTAAGTAACAAAGACTTAACTTAGAGTTATTTGGTTAGGGTTAGGGTTAGAGGGTTAGGGCCAGGGTTAGAGGGTTAGGCTTATAATAAGGCCATGCCGAATAAGGCATTAATAAGTACTTAATAATGACTAGTTAAGAGCCAATATATTACTAATTTGCATGTTAATAAGCAACTAATTAATGGTGAATATGTTTCCCATACTAAAGTGTTACCATGTTTTTTTACTGGTGCACAAAATGACCGAGCATGCTCATCACCTTGTTCAAACGACAAAACCAACACAGCGCATAAACTCACAACAAATTACACACCTGCAAATCAGTGTGACTTCTGCTGTTGCCGAATCAGTGTGACTTCTGCTGTTGCCGTATCCGTAATACACCGGTAGGGAGAAGTTTTTATTTACACGATGAGTCGGGTGTGTCTTGACCTCCGCCGAACCACTAGGGTTCGATCGAACCCAGGTTAAGAACCACTGCCCTACAGGCTTGTTTTGTGGTAATCTTTTTGCATTTTTTATTTTACAAATATTCTGCTTGTTTTTTTAGTTTTTTAAAGGTGACTTCAGTGGAAATCTACAAAAGTAATTATTTTGTAATTATCACACATTTTGCATTATATTTTGCAAGTATTATAAATGATTTGTATGGTTTTCATATTTCCACTGCCCTTGCTAACTTCTGCAATAAAATGTTTGAGAAATTCAAAATAAATTATTTTGAAAAGGTTTTAAGGACTGTAAAAAGTACAAATGATTCCCTCTGCATCAAAACACATTTAAGGGGTTGGTTCATCTTACGCACTAACTTACAACACAAATGTGTGTCTTTACTGTGTTCTGAGCCACCAAACTACATTCTTGGTCACCTCCAAGAGGAGCTAACGTTGACGTGCATGATAAGCACGTCACACCGACCCCAGTGGTTACCCATATGAGTGTGCCACCCTGCTGAAGCCAGGTTGTCGTCCTGATGAAGGCATTGAGTGACCAGGCTTATCTCCTCACCAACAGCTTAAGTGAAGAGAGCAGACGTTCCAGCCTGCAGCCTTCTAAACCTGAGGGACAAGGAGCTGGCCATAGGGACATTGTTTACAAATATCAGACCCATTCAGCCAAATATTAACAAAAATGTGTTTATTTTGTATAACACACAACTGACTATGTTTTATATATCTGTTATCGAGCCGAGCCATGTTTTAACCTTACTTGCCCTGTTTCTTGAGCTGCTTTCTGTGTGTGTGTGTGTGTGTGTGTGTGTGTTTACATCCCCCGCCCATCAGTGCGGACACATCAGCTATCATGCATCTTGTATTGACAAATCACCTGCAGTTTAACCACACAGCATATTATTCAAGTCTGGTGTTGGAAAAATCACCAAGAAATATAGTTTTAGATATAACGATTTTAAAAGCAGACCTGTACCAGCTGTAAAAGAAAGCATAAATAAATGGATTGAGCATTGAATTTGACATTAAAATCCAGTAAAGAACATCCTTTACTAAAAATGACACAGACATTTTGTTAATATAAATTATCATCACATATATGAAGAAAGGACCGCAGCAGAGTAAGAAGGCACTCATAACTATAGCCAGAGTTTTAGTGGCCTTTCTCTCCATCTTCCTGACAGCTGCTCCTGGCGTCCTGCTGTGATAGGTTCTGTTTTGGATGCTGCGTGCCTGTTTCTGTGCTACAAAGAAGATCTTTACATATATACATATCATTATGATCATAGGAAAGTAGAAGGTAAAGATAGGTCCTGAAACATTCACAATGAAAACATCATCGTAGCATGCTTCTCCACATTCTGCATAGTTTAATTCTGCTACCACAAAACCAATAGACAGTAGAAATGAAAAACTCCAACTCAACAAGATCATGAACACAACAACATTAACAGTGATTGTAGTTTTATACATCAGAGGTTGAAAATAAAACAGGCCCCAAAATAGAACCCTGGGCCACACCACATGACAGGTTGGACACATTGGACATTAAATCAATAAAAGCTAAATTAAAAGTTTGTCCATTCGTATAAGAACAGCACCAGAAAACCCCATCCCAGATTTGAGTCGATCAATCGGTATACTGTGATCCACAGTATCAAAGGCAGATGTCAAATCGAGTAATACCAAAACTGTGTAGCTACCAGAGTCAGCGGCCATCATCACGTCACTGGAAACTTTCAGAAGAGCAATTTCGGAGGAATGAAATGACCAGCCAGATTGGTATTTATCATAAAAATCATGCTGTTCCAAAAATGAGGTTCGCTGCTTAGGTACCACTTTTTCCATGATTTTCTACATGAAGGGAAGTTTTGATATGGGCCGGTAATTTATAGGCTCCACTGGATCAAGATTAGGTTTTTTAAGAATGGGGTTCACCACAGCATGTTTAAAAAAGCTGGGGATCGAGCCAGACTGAAGTGAGAGGTTTATGAATTTTACCACTGAAGGACCAGCAACATGGAAAACATTTAAGAACAGTGGAGTAGGAACAATGTCCACATGGCTCAATGTGGGTTTCACCTTGCCCACTAAAACCTGAACATCCTGTAGGCTGACAGAAGTAAAGGAAGACCATGATGAGCACACAGGGGTTGATGTTGGCACAAACTATCCAAGGGAGGACTAATACTGGGCCTTATGTCTTGTACTTAATAATAAATAATAATGGATTAGATTTTATATAGCGCTTTTCTATTATTAGATACTCAAAGCGCTCACAGAGAAGTGAGAACCCATCATTCATTCACACCTGGTGGTGGTAAGCTACATTTGTAGCCACAGCTGCCCTGGGGTAGACTGACGTAAGCGAGGCTGCCAGTTTGCGCCTACAGCCCCTCCGACCACCACCTATCATTCATTCATCATTCATTCACCAGTGTGAGTGGCACAGGGGGCAAGGGTGAAGTGTCCTGCCCAAGGACACAACGGCAGCGATTTGGATGTCAAGAGGCAGAGAGCGAACCTGCAACCCTCAGGTTTCTGGCACAGTCGCTCTACCCACTACGCCAGGGGTCACCAACCTTTTTGAAACCAAGAGCTACTTCTTGGGTACTGATTAATGCGAAGGGCTACCAGTTTGATACACACTTAAATAAATTGCCAGAAATAGCCAATTTTCTCAATTTACCTTTAACTCTATGTTATTATTAATAATTAATGATATTTATCATTGTGGAAACACTGATCATCTTAATGATTTCTCACAATAAATATATATAGAAACAGA
>NC_084733.1:61538265-61555765 GCF_033978785.1 Entelurus aequoreus | reverse complement strand
CTTTTTCTTTTTACATTTTTCTTTCCATGATGGCACGTGAGGCCCCGCCTCACCTGCCTCCAGTGACCGCACGTCACTGTCATACATCATCTTTCTCATTTATCATGATATAGCATCTTTCTCATATATCATCTTTCTCATATATCATCATATATAATCTTTCTCATATGTCATCATTGATAATCTTTCTCATATATAATCATACATCATCTTTCTCATGTATCATCTTTCTCATGTATCATCAAATATCATCTTTCTCATATATCATCATACATCATCTCTCTAATATATCACGTATCATCTTATATCATTATATATCATCATACATCATCGTTCTAATATCAATCAATCAATCAATCAATCAATCAATCAATCAATCAATCAATCAATCAATGTTTAATTATATAGCCCTGTGGAGGGGGGCGTGGTCGGCGCGCTTGCTGCAGGAGCGGGGTGTGCCAGGGCCGGCTTTGAAACACAGCTGATAGGTGATTAGATTGCCCAGCTTGGGCTAGTTGTCTAGTCACCCGTTGTTCTTATCGGTAGCGGCCGGGAGCAGAAGGGGGAGGACGGCTTGGAGAGACGGTGGAGCAAACAGACACTGATGAGGCGGACTGAAAAGTCGAGAATTGTACTACACTTGAGCAATAAAGCTTTGTTGAACTCTGAACGCCGGACTCCAGTACAAGTGTGTGATCAGCAGAACCCTCTAGGAGGCAACTTCTGCTGCACAAGCAACAACGACATCCTCGGCTCAGATCCCACATCAGGGCAAGAAAAAACTCAACCCAATGGGATAACAATGAGAAACCTTGGAGGTGACCGCAGATGCTTCCCGTTCTCACCACATTCTACAGAGGCACTATAGAGAGCCTACTGACCAACAGCATCTCTGTCTGTACTGGAGCCTGCAGTGCCTCAGACTGGAAGTCTCTGCAGAGAGTGGTGAGGACGGCGGAAAGATCCTCAGGTCTCCTCTTCCTCCTATCCAGGAGATCGCAAAAAGCCACTGCCTGACCAGGGCTCAGAAAATCTGCAGACTCCTCCCACCCCCACCAAGGACTGTTTTCACTGCTGGACTCTAGAAAGAGGTTCCGCAGCCTCCGTAGCAGAACCTACAGGTTATGTAACAGCTTCTTCCCTCAGGCCGTAAGACTCTTGAACGCATTATAATAATCCCCTCAATTCCCCCCAAAAATGGATTAACTCGCTGGAATATAAAGACAATATAACATACATCCATAAACGTGGATGCATATGCAAAAGTGCAATATATTTATCTGTACAGTCATCTATTTATTTAAATCTGCACCTTATTGGTTTTTTATCCTGCTCCACCATGAGCTAATGCAGCAAAATGTTGTTCTTATCTGTACTGCAAAGTTCAAATTTGAATGACAATAAAAGAAAGTCTAGTCTAAGTCTAAATCATGTACTGGAGCCCTAATAGAAAACGCTCTATAGCCTGCAGACTTTTTTTGGGCTCTGGGAATCACTAATAAGCCGGAGTTCTTTGAACGCAGATTTCTTGCCGGGACATATGGTACAATACAATCAGCAAGATAGGATGGAGCTAGACTGTGTAGTATTTTACTCGGAAGTAGTAAAACCTATAAAGATATATCATCATATACATCATCTTTTTCATGTATCATCTTTCTCATTAAATCATCTTTCCCATATATCATCATACATCATTTTTCTCATATATCATCATATGGGGGTTAAATCACCAAAAATGATTCCCGGGCGCGGCTACGCTGCTGCCCACTGCTCCCCTCACCTCCCAGGGGGTGATCAAGGGGATGGGTCAAATGCAGAGGACAAATTTCACCACACCTAGTGTGTGTGTGACAATCATTGGTACTTTTACTTTAATATATCATCATACATAATCTTTCTCATGTATCATTGTGGAAGGGGCGTGGTCCACGCGTTCCCTGTGGACAGGGCGTGTGCAGGAGCCGGCTGTGAAGCAACTGACAGGTGAGGAGATATCTCAGCTGGAACGAGCTATCTAATCACCTGTCTCTTTATTAGCAGCGTCGGAGAGCATGAGGGGGTGTCTGACTGGGAGTGAACGTGCGACACACATGGTGCTGAAAAGCACAGAAAGAGGACCGAGATAGAGACAGCTAAAAAGCATCAGAGACTGAGAAAAATAAAAATAAAAGACAGTTGTAAATCCACAGCCTTCACAATCATCCTACATCATCTTTGTAATATATCATATATTATCGTATATCGTTATATATTATCATACATCATCGTTCTAATACATCATCGTATATCATCATACATCATCTTTCTCGTATATCATACAGGTACATCATCTTTCTCGTATATCATCTTCCTCATATATCATCATACATCATTGTTCTAATACATCATCATACATCATCTTTCTAATTTGTTATCATACATATTCTTTCTTAAACATCATCATATATCATATTTCTCATACATCATCATACATCATATTTCTCATACGTCATCATATATCATCATTCTCATAAACATTATATATCATCATACACCATCTTTCTCATATATCATCATACATCATCTTTCTAATACTTGATATAACATCTTATATCAATATGTATCATCATACATCATCGTTCTAATATCTCATCATATATCATCATGCATCATCTTTCTGGTATATCATCATACATACTTTCTCATACATCCTTAAACATCATATTCCTCTTATATCATATATAGTCTTTCTCATATATCATCCTACATCATCCTTCTCATATACTGTATCATTATATATCATCTTTCTCATCTATCATCATATATTGTCATATATCATCATACATCATCTTTCTCATATATATCATAAATAATTTGTATCATATACCCGGTGTCATTTTTCTCAAATATCATTATAGATCATCTTTCTCTTATATTATCTTTCTCATATATCATCATATATCATCTTTCTCATATTTCATCATTCATAATCTTTCTCATACATCATCATACATCATTGTTGTCATATATCATCATATAAAATTTTTGTCATATATAATCATATATCACCTGTTTCCTGTTTGCCGTGAGTGACTGCTCATGCTGTCGTGAACAAAGCTAAGTATTATCTTTCTATCTGTGGTCTTTTAATTGTTTTACAGCTTTATTTATTACTTCCCAAACATATGTAGTAGTCTTATCAAACTAACAAACCACCCGCTCTCTGTCTCACCGCCGCTCTCTCAGCTAACTAGCTGCTAAGCTAACGAAGCTGAAGGAATCTGCTCCCACACGTTGCAGCCACTTCTCCGAAGACAGCAAGAACTCGACTCGGTGGAAGAAACAAGGTGAGTATGGCTCCCTGCTCTTCGTGCATCGTTCTCATCGATAGGTTGGCCCTACTAGAGGACTGTGTCCGCCAACTCGAGCAGAGTAATTTCCTAACTTTAGACGCTGAGGGCACATTTGTTAGCGTTAGCTGTAGCGACCTAACTAGCCCAGCTTGTAGCAGCCCTTAGCGGCCTACAAGCAACGGTGAACCGGTTGAGACGCATAATAGATTTAGCCCTTTAGCTAGTCGTACACCCCAGTCTACCGGGCACCACACCTTAGTCATAAGGGACTTCATCACTCGAAACATACAGTTTAGCAAACCAGCCATTAAGTGTATTCCCGGGGCCAATCTAAGAGTTAAAGTTTTGTTCATATAGATCTTTTTATAATCGTTCATATAGACCTTTTTATGATTCTACATGTGGATTTTTTTTATCATTAGTCACATAGATCTTTTTATAATGGTTCATATGGATAATTTTTATTATCGTTCAGATAGATCAATGTTATAATCGTTCATATAGATCTTTTCATAATCCTTCATCTGGATAATTATTCTCATCATTCCTATAATCTTTTTATGATCATTTATGTGGATTATTTTGTATCATCATTCAAATAAATCTTTTCATGATCGTTCATGTGGATAGTTTTTTATCATCATTCATTTAGATCATGGGTGTCAAACTCTGGCCCACGGGCCAAATTTGGCCTGCCGTGTAATTTCATTTGGCCCTTGAGGCAATATCAAATTAACATTAGAGCTGGCCCGCCGGTATTATACAGCGGCTGTGCCGCTGTAACACCGCATTCACCGCTAACATACTTGCCAACCCTCCCGATTTCCCAGGAGACTCCTGAATTTCAGTGAAATCCAGACATCTATATTGGGGGTGTGCCTTAAAGGCATTGCCTTTAACGTCCTCTACAACCTGTCGTCTCGTCCGCTTTTCCCCCATACAAACAGCATGCCGGCCCCGTCACATAATATATGCGGCTTTTACACACACACACAAGTGGATGCAAGACATACTTGGTCAACAGCCATACAGGTCACACTGACGGTGGACATATAAAAAACTTTAACCCTGTTACAAATATGCGCCACACTGTGAACCCACACCAAACAAGAAAGACAAACACATTTCGGGAGAACATCCACAACATAAACACAACAGAACAAATACCCAGAACGCTTTGCAGCACTAACTCTTCCGGGACGCTACAATATACGCTACCACCAGAAGGCTGCAAATCGAAGAGAGGCATTACATTTTTTATTTAAATTGTATTTAATATGCCATATTTTTTTTTGTTTGTTTTTGAAAGTTGATTTTGCACTATTAAGTTATATAAGCGTTGCTTGTTCCATATTCAGTGTTAAAGCAAATCAGTGTGGAGGTATAGGATAGGCAAATATAAGCTTTGGCTTCAGCCTATTCCTTTTTCGGTCATTCTTTTTCTTTTATTTTATTTTTGTGTGTAAATGTGTATGATTGTTAAATATGTCTAATATGTACTGTTAAACTGGTCACACAAAATGGTTAATGGTTGATGGTTGATTATACAACCGAAAAATTTTGATTGATTGATTGATTGAAACTTTTATTAGTAGATTGCACAGTGAAGTACATATTCCCTACAGTTGACCACTAAATGGTAACACCCGAATAAGTTTTTCAACTTGTTTAGGTCGGGGTCCACTTAAGTTGATTTATGATACAGATATATACTATTTTCATAATACAGTCATCACACAAGATAATCATCAGCGTATATACAAATAATTTTTTACATTATTTACAATCCGGGGTGTGGGTGTGGGGGGGGGGGTTGGCGGGGGGGTAGGATTGGTTTGTATCAACACTTCAGTCATCAACAATTGCATCAGAGAAAGTTAGTTTAGGGTTGAAGTTGCCTGGAGGTGTTGTTTTAGTGTGGTTTTGAAGGAGGATAGAGATGCCTTTTTTTTTTTACACCTGTTGGGAGCGCATTCCACATTGATGTGGCATAGAAAGAGAATGAGTTAAGACCTTTATTAGATCAGAATCTGGGTTTAACGTGGTTAGTGGCGCTCCCTCTGGTGTTACGGTTATGGCGGTCATTTATGTCGTAGAATTTCTGACCTTTTGACCTATATTTCTTGTCTATTAAGAATGTCCGCTCATTTTCAATTCTCTTCTAATTTGTGCCATTGAACGGACCAGTTGTGGGACAAAGGTGAATATGGAGTTATGCCAACCTGTCTACAGAATGTTTAGATTTTCCAAATATGACTAAGAGATACGAGGTTGTTTTGGAACAGACAAACCAAAACAAAGCAGTCATGACGCACTAGATAAAAAACAGTGACGCACAAAAGACATATAAAAAATGGCAGAAGACCGGGACTAGGAAGTGATTTTGGCTTGTGTGTGTCTTGTTTGCTCCGGAGTAACATGTGGTCTGTCTGCACGGCCAACTCAATTCAACCTGCACTTCTGATAATGGGTAAATAAAATTGTTGTACTAAACTACTTTTGTTGGCTGCTTAAGCTTCGGACAATCCACTACACAAATTGGCGTCACGAACAGGATGGCTCAGAAGCTACAGGTCGACAGCCGCTCCCGCTCTCTCTGTCAGGCAGACAGTGTGTTGCACGCGCGCATCACAAGGTAAGAAGTTTGCTTTAAAGTGTAAACATTTTCTGCCTGGAGAGAGCCGGATCGATAAGACTAATTGCTGAATCTATTTTTGATAAAAGATAGGTTTAGTCAGGTTCTCCAAAAACAACCTGGAATGGGGTAAATTATGGTTGGATTGAGTTGTTTTATATGTGATCATTTGTCTGTGTGTTTGTTGAAAACTTGTGATTTCTTGTTTTTAGCTATAAGGGGATTGTTAATAGAATTTTGGTGGTTTGGAGTGTTTTTGAAGCATAGACGATGTGAGACGAAAAATTTCTTTTAACCTCTTCATCCTCTGTCGTTGTTGGCAGAGGATGCTTTTTTCTGCAAGTACATTAGGTTAGCCGGAGTTGGACACAGCAAAATTTAAGGCAAGGTTGGCTAACTGGTGTGACATTTGGCCCACACAAATTTATGACGTCTATGAAGGTCCTACGTATCTGACTATGTGGAAACTGCAGCCGGGTAAAAAGCCTGATATAAGGTGATCGTTCAGTGAATCTGGTAAAGGAGATCAACTGAGCCAAGTTGTCACGAATTTGGAAATTTGCTGCAGTATAGATGGATAGAGTTAAGGGCTCCATATGGTAGAGCCTTGGTGAAACTATATGGACTGACCAGACACGATGTACTGTATGATTGGTGGGTGATTCCTATTGATTCTACAGCGCCTTAGGCCGGTTATCCGTGTTGGTCAGGAAGGATAATGCAGGTGCTGCTCCAATGAAACGGGTTAATCGCCGTTGTATGAGCAATGATGGAACCTGGTTTTTGTGATATGAGACGGCCGATTCCACAAAAGCATGCATGCATTAGTTGTTTATATTTGTCCGGACATGGGGTGGTATTGTAATTTATAAATGTGTGTGTATAATGATGAATGCTGAAATGTGTGTGTATTGAGTGAATCAGTTTATGTTGGTACATTTAGATATATGCGTAATTTAATAACTTTTGTGTAGCACCTGGTTTCTTATCTGGTTTAATTCCCCCCCTTTCTCCCCCCCCCTCTCGCAACCTCCCTTCACGCTTTTTCTCACAGCCCCGCTATCTGTAAAAGTTGGGAAATTGTCCAAAATGTGTGTGCTTGTGAGAAAATAGACAAAGTTATGTACAGAAAACATATGAGTGAATGATCCATCCATATAATTATCTTCTTCCGCTTATCAAGAGGTTGGATCGCGGAGGCAGCAGCCTAAGCAGGGAAGCCCAGTACTCCCCCTCTTTGGCGCTGCGAGCGAATTCCAGTCATTTGAATTTGTTTTTAACTGTGCTGGTGATTGTGACTGTGCGATATTATAGTTTTAAGAAGGCATTGAAACTATAAATACGGAAAAAAGGCTCTCGCTAGCGCTCTCTGGTAAATTGTCTGTGTGTGAGTGTGTGTGTGACGCATATAAAAAAAAAGGAGTCTCAGCTGGGAGACATTTTGAGATAAGAGTGTGTCATTGTGACGAGGCTGTGTGAGTGACAGCTGCACGAAACGTGTTTCAAAGAGGTGTGACACAGCTAGGTTAGCATTGAGCTAGGTTAGCATTGAGCTAGGTTAGCATTGAGCTAGGTTAGCATTGAGTTAGGTTTAAAGAATACATAAATAAATAAATAAATAAAAAATATATATATTTATATATAGTGGACAGCTGTACTCAGTCTGAGGCGAGTGCTGACAGGTTGGTTTTGATAATAGGAAAAATAAAATATACTGTATATGAATAAATAAACATTTAAATATCAATACATACATTTGGACTGGGACATTTAAGCATTGTTAAATTCATTAGTCATTAATTATGTGTGTAATATACTGTATTGAACAGCCCTGTTGCTTATCTGATCCATCCAGTTCCTGTGTGGAAGTTGAGACAAACACACACGCACGCACATCATAGATTAGAACACATTGTAGCTTTGAATTAATAATGATATAGCAAACACATTAAATAAAATTGAATTAAATTTAATAAAGGTAAAATGATTATTTAATTATATTGACATTTTTATTATTTCAAGAATAATCACGATAAGGTAGAATTTAAATTTATATTCTAAAACATCTAAAGACATCTGTGAATCATAGAGTCTGAGGAAGTACAGATAAGAGTCGCCAACACTCAGCGCCATAGTCAAAACAAAACGTAGAGAAGCGTTAAACAAATTCTAATCAGAAGATAGACAGACCAAAATATGAGAACTTAAGTAAACAGACAGCAAGTAAACCAGAAATAATAATGTAAATAAATAACAAAGAAAGCAAATTTCTATGTGACATTGGTGCATGTAGAATTACATGTAGAGAATAAAACAAAATGGAAATAACTGTCTGCAAGATGAGCATGACGTCATGAATTGTGCTCGGGTTATTAATAGATAGATAGATGGACAGATAAAACGTTATTGATTCCTTCAGGAGAGTTCCCTCAGGAAGAAGAAGTAAAAAGTAAACAGTAACTAATAAGGGTATAAATGGAAACAAAATAGAAAAATATTACAAGGAAAATAAAAAGAGAACAGTAAAATAAGAATATAACAAAAGAAACTGAAGTGTTTGTTGTGACTAGGTTGGATAACCAGTCGGAGACAGGCAAGGCAAGACGGGGCAGCTTTGTTTGTGTGGCGTTTTTCATGCACAGGGTAGACTCAAAGTGCGTCACAGACAACAAAGTGAAATGAAAGAAAATAAAAGCAAAATTAAAATGCAGACAATAAAAATAAAAACAGTGTGGACGTTAAAAGTTAAAAGATTAAAAGATTTAGCTGAAAGATAAGGAGAAACGTGAATAAATACATTATTTTGTTTTGGAGAGTATCACGCACAGCAGGAGGTCAGAGTGCAAGCATGACAGCTTGCTCGCGCCTACTGATAGACGAATGATAGTTTAAATTAACTTATAGATAATCTTTAAGTGAATTAAAAGGGTACCTAAATACACATGAAGTAGTACGTATAATCTTTGAATTAGGATTATTGATTAACATTTAATGGGATAGTTAAGACTGTGATTTTAAAACGTGATATGCAAAATTGAACTAACCGAGAGGATATGAAAACGATGGGTGTACATGTTTTGAGTTCCAAATTCTGGAGGGAAAAAACCTCAACAAAACGTAAAACCATACAGACGGACTTGGGTGGTAGTCACGGAATTGTCCTAGGTCAAGCTATAAATAAATGATAAATGGGTTATACTTGTATAGCGCTTTTCTACCTTCAAGGTACTCAAAGCGCTTTGACAGTATGCAGCCGGGGGACTGCCAACTTCTCTGAACAAGACAAGCTCCAAAGTGTAGCCAGAACATGCTCACAAAAAATACAGGTGTGACAGAGGACGCCCACAGCAGGACGAACAGCAGGATACAAACAGACCCCTGCTGGACATAAGTGTCAACGGACAATGTTCAACAGAATCTTTGAAGCATTCCTTTGTGGTCAACCTGCACACACCTTGTAATGACCTGCTTACGAACTGTGCCCTGACATTCAATACCGCACAGAAGGAACTTCCTGATGTTGCCTGACAGCACGACATCAGCTGACAACTACTGGGGACGCCTCCCAGGAACAAATAGAGGACGGGGACTGCTCCAACTGTCCTAGCACTGGCTGACTGAGGTGCGTCCGTGTGCCCTGCCACCCAAACCACCAAAGTGTATGATCACCAATTAGACGACTCATAATAGGAGCCTTTTGACTCTTATATATGGTGGGACTCAAGGTATGGCCGCTCATGTGAACTATCCTTACAGCAATTAGCATGGTATAATATAGACGACTAATGACCCACATTGTTCCTTTGCTCTCTGTCCTGCCTACGAAACCAAAAATTTAGGTCAAATGATAAAACAGGGCGTAGCTGCCGCTGATTGAACCGATACGCAAATACCACATTTTCAATTATTTCGGTTGTCTGTTAAAAACATAGCTATTGGCTGCAATTTGGACATTCCTGCTGTAGGCTACAAGGAGCTAGCAGCTATACAACAGCTGAGCTAAAATAACAAATTTAAGCATATCAAATATTTATAGTCGCAGAGAGACAGAAGTCTGTAGAAAGTATTCAGTAACAAATGTGTCTGCATTATTAAACTTTCTACCACAGGAAACATACTGAACAAATACAGCAGTTACTGTCAGACTCTAATCCGGATTACCTTGTCTATCAGAGAAATGGTTAAAACCCACAACACCTTTCGTTCTAATTAATGTCCCGGGGGACAAGAATACAGAAAAGACAGATCGAGTGAAAAAGGGGGGAGGAATTATGATTTATGAAAGAGAAAACATTAAAAGTAGATCAATTTGAGTATGTTAAAATTTAATTTAATTTAATTTTCCTCAGAAATGTATTTCAAGGTAATTGTAGTATACCGACCGACCACAGCTAAAGACATTTTTCTTGATTCATTTTCAGACATCCTCAAACAGCATAGTATGAAAGAATTGAACGTCATGGGGGACGTTAAGCTGGACTGGTTAAATAAGACGCATAGAAAGAAACTTAAGGATATTATAAACGGCTTCTACAATGACACAAAGGATAAGCAGCCCTACTAGAATTACAATTGGATGACAAAAATCAAAGAGATCATCTGTAAATACACTTAATACAAAACCAGAAAGAAGAGTGCTAAAATAAAAATACCTTGGATTAATAAAACAATTTGGATTCTAATAAAGACATCGGGACTCAGCTCTCAAAAGAGCAATTAAAACAGGTCTAAATACAGATCGTATGATTTTAAAAGTTTGGAGGAACAAAGTTACAATGTTTATGCGGAAGTCTAAGGCTGACTTTCACTTAGAATTAATCAAAGCTGCAAAAGGGAACATTAGAAAGTTATGGAAAACCAGATACAAACTTACGGAAAGAGAGCAAACAAGAAACAACACTATAACATTAAATATCAATGGCGCTACTATCGCAGACAGTCTGGACATAAGTAATAATTTTAATGAACATTTCATCCAGTCTGTACAAACCCTGAATAAAAAGTCCCTCAAAATCAGTGCAAATAATTGTCATTTATTCAGGATGGACTAATTTTAGAATTAACAAATGAAACAAAGTTAAACAAAATCTTCACTGCATTATCAGACTCACGATCTAGAGATATATATACGGGTTGGACACTATCTTCCTAAAAACATATAAGGATTGTATTATTGCTCGTATAACAACAATTGATAAATAAATCAATAACGGAAAACACTTTCCCTACCACGTCGAGAAACTGCTACTATAATTAAATCCATAAAGCAGGAAATAAAGAAGACCAGAACCTGTACAGACCAATTAGCCTTCTCCCCGTTATAACAAAAGGAATAGAAAATTTGAAGTTAAAAAGTGGCGTTGGAGCAATCAAGGCTGCTCACACGGTCACTAAGAGGGGCATTATGTAGATACATCAATTTAATGAGTATTATATTTATCCATGAGAGCATTTTTGTTGTAAATTGTGAGGTATGGCTGTTAAAATCTTGGTTGTTGTTACGAATGATGACAGATGTGAACAAGAGCATGTATTGTCTTTGTGTGATGATTTAAATAAGGTGTGGTTGTATTGTATATTAAGAATGTGTCCATGAAGGGGCATTTTATGAATTTTCCTAAATTTGATTACATGCTACAGTATGATTATTTTTTGATTAATTATTGATTATTATGAATGTATATATTTATTATGATTAATTAGTGTCATAATTTTATTGCTTGATTTTTGGATCCCTTTAATTTAGGTAGCCAGGGACTGCAGATGGAAGGTAGCTATTTAGATATAATCTGGTACAGAACATATCTGTTTCTGAACTTAATGTTTCTGTGCATTGTCCCATCATAGATAGACTAAATTAAATACAACTATTTAGTGACTTATTGAGGCCACAATAATTCACTAGGTGTTGTAAAATATCAAAGTACTATTGCAAAAGCGAGCAGTGACCTCAAACATGACCTGTCCTCGCTGATCACATCTAGTCTTAGATTTAGATTGGTCATATCTAGTCTTAGACTTAGATTGATCACATGTAGTCTTAGATTTAGATTGGTCATTTCTAGTCTTAGACTTAGATTGATCACATCTAGTCTTAGATTGATCAGATCTAGTTTTAGACTGATCACTTCTAGTCTTAGACTTAAATTGGTAACATCTAGTCTTAGACTTAGATTGGTCAGATCTAGTCTTAGACTAATCACATCTAGTCTTAGACTTAGATTGGTCATATGTAGTCTTAGATTTAGATTGATTACATCTAGTCTTAGATTGATCAGATCTAGTTTTAGACTTAGATTGGTCAGATCTAGACTTAGACTGATCACATCTAGTCTTAGACTTAAATTGGTAGCATCTAGTCCTAGATTTAGATTGGTCAGATCTAGTATTAGACTTAGATTGGTCACATCTAGTCTTAGACTTGGATTGGTCACATCTTGTCTTAGACTTAGATTGATCACACCTGGTCTTAGATTGAACAGATCTAGTTTCAGACGTAGATTGGTCACTTCTAGTCTTAGACTTGGATTGGTCACATCTAGTCTTAGACTTAGATTGATCACATCTAGTCTTAGATTTAGATTGGTCATATCTAGTCTTAGACTTAGATTGATCACATGTAGTCTTAGATTTAGATTGGTCATATCTAGTCTTAGACTTAGATTGATCACATCTAGTCTTAGATTGATCAGATCTAGTTTTAGACGTAGATTGGTCAGATATAGACTTACACTGATCTCTTCTAGTCTTAGACTGAAATTGGTAACATCTAGTCTTAGACTTAGATTGGTCAGATCTAGTCTTAGACTAATCACATCTAGTCTTAGACTTAGATTGGTCATATCTAGTCTTAGATTTAGATTGATCCCATCTAGTCTTAGACTTAGATTGGTCAGATCTAGTCTTAGACTAATCACATCTAGTCTTAGACTTAGATTGGTCATATCTAGTCTTAGATTTAGATTGATCACATCTAGTCTTAGATTGATCAGATCTAGTTTTAGACTTAGATTGGTCAGATCTAGACTTAGACTGATCACATCTAGTCTTAGACTTAAATTGGTAGCATATAGTCCTAGATTTAGATTGGTCAGATCTAGTATTAGACTTAGATTGGTCACATCTAGTCTTAGATTTAGATTGATCAGATTTGGACTTAGAATTAGATTGGTCATATCTAGTCTTAGACTTAGATTGATCAGATCTGGTCTAAGACTTAGATTGGTCACATCTAGTCTTACCTTGGATTGGTCACATCTAGTCTTAAACTTAGATTGGTAGCATCTTGTCTTAGACTTAGATTGCTCACATCTAGTTTTAGACTGGTCACATCTAGACTTAGACTTTGATTGGTCACATCTAGTCGTCGACTTAGATCGGTCACATCTGGTTTTAGACTTAGATCGCTCACATCTAGTCTTAGACTTAGATTGCTCACATCTAGTTTTAACTTAGATCACTCACATCTGGTCTTAGACTTAAATTGCTCACATCTAGTCTTAGACTGAGATCAGACCTAGTCTAGCGGCTGATGCCAAAACCCCAAATATTTACAGTATACTCCAACACGTGGAGGTTCCACCCTATGGTAGTGAAAAAAAACTGTTGTGATGCACAAGAGCAATCATCCTGTCCATGCCAGACCATGGCTTACATTACTTTACTTTGAGCAAGACCCTTCACCCTTGTTAATGATGGCTCATGGTTAGTGCCTTGCATGTCAGCTACTGCCATCAGTGTGTGAATGTGGAAATAGTGTCAAAGCGCTTTGAGTACCTTGAAGGTAGTAAAGCGCTATAGAAGTATAACCCATTTACCATTATTTACCATTCAGGGCGCTTTAGATTCGATTCGATTAGATTAGATAGATTTATTGGTCCCTGTGGGGAAATTCATTTTCACTGCCGTACATTTAAACAATAGACATTACACATCACAAAACAAAAATAACAAAAATACATCATATATGACAAACACATTTATGGGCTTGTCAGACAGGTCAGCAGGGCCTGCTGTTAAGGGCGGCTATAGCTGCAGGGATCAGGCTTTTCCTGAGACTGGCCCTCCGGAATTTGATGGTTCTGTACCTGCGCCCTGATGGTAGTGGGTTGATGTATTGGTGTAGTGGGTGAGTGATATCCTGGACTATTGTGTTTGCCAGTCGAGTGATGGACCTGTGGTTTAAATCTGAAATGTTGGGTGTGGGTGGGCCGATGATTTTAGCTGCTATGGTTACAGAAAGCATGGTGAAAAAACATGTGGAACAGTACATAAGGATGGGTTGAACGATGCTTTGGTAAAGTAATAACAGGAGATGAGGTGCAACGTATAGTCCTTTAAGTTTACTACTGATTTATTTGTGATGAAAAACCTCCCTCTCCACGACAACTCTGCTTCCTACAGGCAGCAAAGCTGATCCTGATTGGTGCTGGCGTATGACACTTGATTGGCTGTCAAAGCTTGACCTCTTAGTTTAAAAACCTTAGATAAAAACTGTTTACAGTTTACTCTTATCTTTATTATTTTATTTGTAGATTCTGCAATTTGGTGCGCCCTCCAACAGATTGCGCCCCAGGCAGCTGCCTGTGTGGACCTGTCGGCAAAGCCGGTCTGCTGAGCGTGGGCACAAACACAAATATTTCAAACTTAAATAATAAAACATACTTTTACTCCCTGGCATTCAAATCCAGTTAGGCAGGATATCTTGGTCATTGTTTCTCTTGTTGAATACATTTTTACGCATTTATTACATTTTAGTATTTTGATGTGATATCTTTTTGCCCTAAGTATATTTTACTAATGTAGTATTTTATTCATCCTGCTGTTTAAAAAGTGAATGTGACACTTACTTGTACTGTTTTTGAAATAGTTTCTTATGTCTGTCAACTGGGCTTGTTTCTAAAAGTGCTTTATAAATGAATAAACGTAACTAAACAGAGCAGAGCCAAAAAGTGCCTTTTTCTGCCACTTCATCTGCAATATTGCAAATCCTTTTCAACTTATATTCAATTGAATACACTGTAAAGACAAGATATTTAATGTTCAAACCGAGAAACAATTTTTTTTTTTTTCTTAAAATCATTAACTTAGAATTTAATGGCAGCAACACATTGCAAAAAAGTTGGCACAGGGTCATTTTTACTACTGTGTTACATCGCCTGCCCTTTTAACAACACTCAGTAAATGTTTGGGAACTGAGGAGACCAATTTTTGAAGCTTTTCAGGTGGAATTATTTCCCATTCTTGCTTGATGTACAGATTAAGTTGTTCAACAGTCTGGGGTCTCTGTTGTCGTATTTTACGCTTCATAGTGCACCACACATTTTCAATGGGAGACAAGTCTGGACTACAGGCAGGCCAGTCTAGCACCCACACTCTTTTACTAGGAAGCCAGGCTGTTGTAACACGTGGCTTGGCATTGTCTTGCTGTAATAAGCAGGGGCGTCCATGATTACATTGCTTGGATGGCAACATATGTTGCTCCAAAACCTGTATGTACCTTTCAGCATTAATGGTGCCTTCACAGATGTGTAAGTTACCCATGTCTTGGGCACTAATACACCCCCATACCATCACAGATGCTGGCTTTTGAACTTTGCGCCTAGAACAGTCTGGATGGTTATTTTCTCTCTTTGGTCTGGAGGACACAACGTCCACAGTTTCCAAAAAAAATGTGAAATGTGGACTTGTCAGACCACAGAACACTTTTCCACTTTGCATCAGTCCATCTTAGATGAGCTTGGACCAAGCGAAGCCGGCTGCGTTTCTGGGTGTTGCTGATAATTGGCTTTGGCTTTGCATAATAGAGTTTTAACTTGCACTTACATATGTAGCAACCAATTGTAGTTACTGACAGTGGTTTTCTGAAGTGTTCCTGAGCCCATGTGGTGATATCCTTTACACACTGATGTCGCTTTTTGATGCAGTACCGCCTGCAGGATCGAAGGTCCGTAATATCATCGCTTACGTCCAGTGATTTCTCCAGTCTCTGAACCTTTTGATAATATTACGGACCGTAGATGGTGAAATCCCTAAATTCCTTGCAATAGCTCGTTGAGAAATGTTGTTCTTAAACTGTTGGACAATTTGCTCACGCATTTGTTGACAAAGTAGTGACCCTCGCCCCATCCTTGTTTGTGAATTACTGAGCATTTCATGGAAGTTGCTTTTATACCCAATCATGGCACCCACCTCTTCTCAATTAGCCTGTTCACCTGTTGGACATTCCAAATAAGTGTTTGATGAGTATTCAGAATAAGAATCAGAATAGTTTTTATTGCCATTGTTTGACAACTGGTTCACAAACTAGGAATTTTTCTTGGTGCAATCGTGCAACATAAAACACATATAACACAGATTTGGTAATAAAAAGAGCTGTAACTGAGCTATCAGATCTTGTTATTGTTCATGTGCCTGATGGCAGAGGGGAAAAAACTATTCAGGTGGCGGGAGGTGTGGGTCTGGATGGACCGTAGTCTCCTGCCTGAGGGGAGAGGGGAGAATAGTTTGTGTCCAGGGTGAGAAGAGTCAGCTGTGATCCGACCCACACGCCTCCTGGTCCTGGAGGAAAACAGGTCCTGGAGGGATGGGAGCTTGCAGCCAATCACCTTCTCAGCAGCACGTACCATGCGCTGCAGTCGATGTTTATCCTGGACTGTGGCGCCGGGGAACCACACGGTGATGGAGGAGATGAGGATGGACTCGATGATGGCTGAGTAAAACTGCACCAGCATCTCGGTCGGCACCTTAAGTTTCCTCAGTTGCCGCAGGAAGTACATCCTCTGCTGGGCCTTCTTGATGAGGGAGCTGATGGTCGCCTCCCACTTGAGGTCCTGGGTGATGGTGGTGCCCAAGAAACGGAAGGAGTCCACAATGGAGACGGGGGTGGGAGAGTCAATCAGGGTGAGGGGGAATGGTAGGGCTGTGACTTTCCTGAAGTCCATGATAATCTCCACTGTTTTCTGGGCGTTCAGCTCCAGGTTGTTAAGGCTGCACCAGGACGCCCACCGGTCCATCTCTCCTGTAGGCGGACTCATCGCCATCGGAGATGAGCCCGATGAGGGTTGTGTCATCCGCAAACTTGAGCAGCTTTACGGACTGCTGAATGGAGGTACAGCAGTTTGTATAAAGAGAGAAAAGCCAGGGGGAAAGTACACAGCCCTGAGGAGTACCAGTGTTCGTGGTTCGACTGTCCGAGACAATCTTCCCCAGCCGCACGTGCTGTCTTCGGTCTGTCAGGAAGTCATTGATCCAACTGCAGAAGGAGTGGGGCACGCGTAGCTGGTAGAGCTTGTCTCGTAGCAGTCCATGGAGGATGGTGTTGAAGGCAGAGCTGAAGTCCACAAACAGGATCCTAGCGTAGGTTCCTGGGGAGTCCAGATGCTCCAGGATGAAATGGAGGGCCAGGTTCACTGCATCATCCACAGACCTGTTGGCTCTGTAGGCGAACTGCAGTGGGTCCAGGAGGGGGGCGGTGATGTCCTTGAGGTGGGGCAGGACCAAGCGCTCAAAGGACTTCATGACCACAGAC